>NC_081544.1:29183263-29276600 GCF_901000735.1 Corylus avellana | reverse complement strand
ATATATATATATATATATATATATATATATATATATATGCACAATGGTTGATAGAAAAAAAATATCTAATTGACATGACTATTTTATATATATATAAATTTCATTGGAATTGAGAAAAATATATGAAAAAGTCAATTATTTTTTATTAAATTAGTATTAATTTTGATTCGGTTAGGATTGTGTTTGCAAAGGTCGTGTTAAAAGAAAATGGTAAATAATGTAGTTGAGAACGCTAAATACTAATAGTCTTTTTTTCTTTTTATTTTTTATTTTTATTAACGTAATTTTGTGCTTCGGATTCCATTTTGGGTCCATAATTGTTGTTATAATTTTATAATATTTATTACTTATATCCTACAAATAGTGTTTTTTTTTTTTTGTTTAACATTATAATGCAAAAGTATGTTTGAATTAAAAAAAAAAAAAAATCTATTTGACTGGACTTCTTCCTATATCTTATGGTTATGTTTCTGTTTATGCTCGAGTTAAGAAATGGTGCAGAGAAGAAAATTAGTTAGTAATTACAAATAATCTCTTAAAGATCTTATAGCATTTCCAATAGAAGAGCTAAATGACACTTTTATCTAAAATTGTTCCTTAAATTTGTAAAATACCCCTGCATTAGAGAAGCAAAAAATAAAAGAAAAAATAATATTTTATTAAATTAGCAAAAAAAAAAATATTAGATGCAGCGGCACTTTTAAATGAGCCATTTTTCCAAAATTTTCTTCCCACGTTTTTTTTTCGCAATCTTTTCCTATCCCTCTATTGAAAAAATAATATAATTTTATTTATTTATTGAATTGCCATATCATTATTTATTTATTGAATTACCAGATCATTTTGGGAAAAAGTGTGGGGATTATCTGGATTATCCCTCTCCATTTGATCGTACAGCCTCTAGAAAAACCTCTCCAGCTCTCTTCTTCCCACCTCTCAAGCTCTCTGTCTCTCTCTCGGCCGAGCGGTAAGCTCCTGTCTCTTTCTCTTTCTCTCTCGCTCTCGCTCTTCCCTGTTTTCGCTGATTGTAGGCGAGATGGATATGGGTGAGGCTGAGAGTGAAGATTTTGGCTTGATTGTGATAGATTTTGGCTTGATTGTTTGTAGATTGAGTATGAGTTTGAGGGTTTTCCACTCCGATTTTGAGTTTGAGGGTTTTCCATAACTTTCTCTCCCACGCCCAAAGGTACGTCCCAATTGCTTCTTTTTATTTTTTCTTGACGATTTCGAATCAAAATAAGACCACATTTCTTAGATTCTGATTCTGTGTTGGGGTATTCTTTGGGGTTCTCTGTGTTAAGTTTGTGGTGTTATTTGGGGTGTTCTTTGTTGGACTGTGTTCTGTGTATTTAAGCATTGGTGGAAACATTTCTTCTTCTTTTCAGTTCCTTTGTTTCTACTTGTTTGTTCGTTTTCTTTTGATTTTTTTTTTGGTCCTGTTTATTTGTTGGCATCCGATTCAGATATGTGATATTCTGTTATTTTGGTTTTTACTGATTTTTAGCATGAGTTTGAATTAAGATCCATCTGGGATCAGAATTGAAGGCAATTTTATGCAGCAAAAAACAGCCTCTTGAATTTTCAGTTTTTCAGTATGAAAAAAAAACATGCTTGTATGCTTATGGGGTTCGAATGTGTTTAAATTTTTTTTTTTTTAACTTTAGTAGACTGTTTTCCATGCTGTTTAACATCTAGATTTCCGAATGCTTATCTGCTTGTTGTATGCGGTTAATAACTGTAGAGTAAACTTTAGTGTAGAAGAATCCACCACTAATTGAATCCACTAATAGAGCTCAAATTGAATCCACCACTAATAGAGCTCAACGGATAGGAAACTTTAGTGTAGAAGAAGACAAAGTATTAGTATCGGCTTGGCTCACTATTAGTGTGGATCCAATTGATGGTACCGATCAAAAAGGCTCGACATTTTGGGGTAGAGTTCACGAGCACTATGAGAAATACAAGAGTAGTGTTTTAGCTCTAGATGTTCATTGGTACTATAATGAGATGAGATTTATTCCAAATATATATATACTACAGAATATTATAAGAATAAACATTTTCAATTCTCCAAAAAGGAATTTTCTCGTAATATACTTAATAATAATATTATGAAAAATATAATTATTATAAAATACAACCGTTTCAAAAATATTATAGTTACAAAAATGATTATTTGAAAAATGATAATCGTTGAAAAATTATTGTGCTAAACGAATTACCATTGAAAAAATAAAGAGTGAAATACAAATTTTAGAAAAGAAATAAATATAGAATCAATAAAGGGTAAAAAAAGTAATATTTAAATGATATAGATAAAAATATAACTAATCGGATGTAGGAGACCCTTAAAAAGTTATTAGCTAAACTAGATAAAGTGAGTTTTGAGGAGTCATTTTGCATAAAAAATTGGCTCCTCCATTGGGAATGCTCTTACAAGTAAATTAAAAAAAAAGCAAATTTATACACTTATAATAGGAGAGTTTTGAGTAAGAGGGCCTAATATCGTGACACTTGGCGTTCTATTTATCTGACAATTGTTTACTTTTAAGTTTTAAACAGGAGGGTCTAATAGCTTGACAAGTGGTGTTCCATTTATCTAACAAATCTTTACTTTTAATTAAACTTTGGATTTAAAACAAAACAAACAAATGAAAAAAAAAAAAAAAACAAAAACAAAAACAAACCGTTTCTACATTTAATAAAGTGACATTTTCTTCTCAAATTTAAGAGTGCATTGTGAACACTTAGAGGGAGATTCCTCCTAATAGCAAAAGAATTGGGGAACGCATTAGAGATGTTTTCCTCGTGATGATTTCACAAGGAAAGCACCTTCTCTCCCTTTACAAAGCCACAAAGAGTTCCGTGCACAAGGAAGGGTGATCCCCTCATTTAGTCAAAAAGTCTTGCATGCTTTCTTTGTGAAAGCATCACACTTCTTTATCAATCTCTCTCTCCACGTGAAATAACTTGCATTTTTTTTTATTGTCTCTTTCTCTTTAAGCTAATTCCCAAAAAGTCTTTCCACCCGGTTTTTTTTTTTTTTCATAACCTACTCTTGTCTCTTATCTTTTTTGTGGTTTGGTATTTTTTTTTTTTTTAATTAATTAATTTCAATGGGCACTATACTTCGCTAACCTACATATTTCAAAGAGATTATGGGCTTCTTTGTTAACCCTTTTTATTTTTTCTTTCTTCCCAAAAAAAGTCAAAACATTCTCACAAAAAAAAAAAAACTCAAAATTCTATATCCTTTATATCACGTCAAAATATTTTTTTAAATGTTCCAAGGGGTAGTTCAATCGGCTGTGAATCACGTCTCATGAAGCGGATGTCACAAATTCGAATCCCCCCTTCTTTTGTGTGAACATGTCAAAAAAATAAAATAAAATAAAATAAATAAATCCTTAAATTAATTTCCATCACATATGTTGTTGCTCACTATCAAAGTAAATACCATACCCAACCCAACCACGACAATCCTAACTTCTTAAGATAAATGATTTTAGGGTGCTTTCACCAAAGGTCCAATACATTCATACTTTCGGAGCAAGTATTATAAACACAAAATATTCAATATAATCCTACTTTTCATATCTCATGTGTACATTTTTTCAAGAGAAAATGTTATATATATATATATATATATATATTTTTTCTTACTGTAACTAACACCAAACCCCATTCATTTAACATGACCAAACCACCATTCACGGATTTTTTTTTAGGTTAGAAAACGCACTCGTGAGTCATGACTCTCTCTCTTCCCACATTTTCAGACAAATCTCCCTCTTTCCTCTTCCCTCTCCCCTCACCGCCGGCCGGCCACCGGAGACCACGAACGCCAAGCACCGTTGACGACGAGCCACCCACATATCTGTTGATGAGCTACCCACCGTCAAAATCCCCAAATTTCAAAACCCCAACCCACTGTCAAAATCTATCTTCCCTCTCTCCCACTGACGACGAAACGTACATGTTTTATTTGTCTCTCTTTCTGTTATATTTAATGCATCAAAGTTACGTGATGTTGTGGAACAACTCTTGGGGTTATTAATGGTGTTTGTCAATGAAGTTTGGTTGACAGAGCACGCAGATGAATTAGGCTTTCAAAGTGAATCTATTTTTGTTGATATAATTAATATCTAAATTAGTTTTAAGAGGTGGTTGGATGTTGATTATTTTAATTTTCTTATTTGATCCCGAGGCTTGTATACGTAGGAAAGAATATGAATTGATTTCTCGAGCGCTTATTTTTCTTTTATGTTGCTTTGATTTATGAAGGTAATATTAATTTCTTTTTCTTTAATCATGTTACAGAAAAAAAATTGAAAGTGAAATCACACCGACAGTTCCCAATTTGCTTCCACCAAAAATTTATTTTCTGTCTCTGCTGGAATAAGCAGTTTTGGGAAAGGTTCTATTGGTAAGAAACTTTTTATTATGATTATTTAGAAATTTAGAAATCTTGTATTTTTAATCTTTATTTGATTTTCTATAATCATTCTTAACTTTCGGACTGAATTGAAAGAATCCTTGGACCCAAGAAAACTTTGTCATTGAACAATTTTGTCCTTTTATCACGTGCTTTGACGGACAGATCATAACTATCGATAGCGAGCTCTTTCGAATATGGACGGAAATGGCGACCCCTTCGCCTCAATCATCGAGCTCTGCCACGTTTCGGCCTCCCAAGAGGATCGCTTACGTCGCTGCCCTTTTGCCCGCGAATCCGACAACGATGACGAGGAGGAGCGCGTGGAGTCTACCGGGATCCTCATGGTGTCTTTGCCGGAGAGTAGCAGCGCCCACGACGTGTTCCAAACCCCACCGGATGGTTCCGTACTCCCGAGCTCAGAGGAGCAGTGGTTGATGGCCTTAGATCATCATCCTGATCAACTGGAAGTAGATGGGCCACGTGATGCCGTGGATTTGGGGAAGGACTCGGATCTAGGGTTTTCGGAGGTGGAATTGACGCAGAAATCCAAACTTTCAAAACAGAATATGGCTTCGGAGGCTCTAGAAGCGTGTGTAGTAGGAGCTCTAACCGACACCAATACAGAGAATTTTGATGTGAAATTGGACTCCGAGAGTCACCAACAAATCTTTGAACTTAATGAAGAAACCGCTGTGGAAGCAAACCGTGATGATGTCGAAGTCTGTTCTTCTGCGAAGCGGAGGCTGGATTTTTTTCTATCGGAATCCAGAGAGAGAGGCAAGGACAATTTGGAAGGTGAGCGGCCGATGGAGAAGGGACCAAAGAGAGTGGAGATTGTTAGCATATTGAATGTGTTGAAAATTTTCAAGGAAAGGTGTGATGATAAGGATGAGAGCTTGAAGAATGTTAGTATTCTGGAGATTTGTAGGCAGCGGGGTGTGACTTTTCCTCCGCCTAGGTGGCGGCCGGAAGGCGGGTTTGATGCAGTTGATGATGGCGGTGGTGGGGGTGATGGAAAAGTGGATGTGCTTTGAGGGCATTTGAGTCTTTCTTGCAGGTTGTTCTATTGATGGGTAGGTTAGGTAGCTTCTATTGAGGGCAGTGGAGCTTCTTTTGGCTTGTAATTTGAAAAAAAAAAAAAAAAAAAAAAAAAAGAAGAAGAAGAAAGTGCAGCAACCCATATGATTCTCATGGAATGCTCAAATGTATTTATGATTTTGTTGTCTGGTAGGGATAGTAATTTTAAAACGTGCGATTTAAAAATATAATTTTTAAAATTTGAATTAAGCGTTTGGTAAAAACGTAATTTGGCCCTTAACATAAAGTTAGTCGGCAGCATCTTTCTTCTTCTTGGCTGGACCTCCCCCCTCTTCTGAATCTTCCTCTCTTCCATTTTATCAATGCCCATACTAGAGACTAACTATACCTTAGGGATTAATTTGGGAAAGTAAAATGTGCCATATATTAGGCTTTAATTTGTTGTGCGCATATGGTGTTTATCTACTGTATGTATTATATTGTTTATTACTTGAATTGGGATTTCTGTTATGTACATGGTAATTTCCTTTGGTCTCAAGGACGATAACAAGCGATTTAATTCAAGGCTATTTTACCCCATATTCTTTCATTGCCAATTTGCCATGCCTCAAAGCAGCAAGCATTGGAACTAGTGATACAAAGGCAGCCTCGCAGAACCACATACCCAAATTTAGCATTCTTGGTCAACCACGAGCAAATGGCAATGGCAGCTCCCTGAACTTTCCCAAATCCTCACTAAACCTCCCCTGCTCCCCTCTCTCTCTCCGGAAGCTTTTCCTTCCTCGCAATTAAGATTCATTCTCTCTCTCATCCACTACACCACTCACAAAAGTCTCAATTTTTCTCAACTTTAGCACAAACCCGAGCAACTGAACTCTCAAAATGCACATTTTCTACAAAATATTAAGTCATCAAAGGAGGGGATTTGATTTAGCTGGGGCCATATGTTATTAATGTGTTTGCAAAAGACTTAAAAAATGAAAGGACCTGAATCGCTTGATTTATCATTGAGAAAAAAAAAAAATTGTTTTGTAATAATTTATTTTTCTATTCGATTTTTTTTTTATTTAAATAATTATAAAAAGTGATTGATGTGATGTAAAAAGTAATAATGTTAATTAATTTTGAGAGGAATAATAGAATTTTTTTTTTTTTTTTTGAGTCATTTGGCAAACATAGTCATAGAAAGTTTGATCGGAGTTCGAACCTCTGTTTTATGAGTTCCCGTGAGAAATAGCTCATTTGCTTCATCTCAAGGACAGACAGACAAAAATACGTCAAAGGAGCCAAATTTGAAAAAAACTGGCGCCAAAACCCCCCATATTTCCAGGATCTAACGAGTTCAAGCCACAACGCTTGATTCTTGAAACCCATCACCAGCTAATCCTTACCAGACTGCCCCGACCCGTCAAAGTTATTGTCCCCGTCGGAGCTCACCGGAAACTCGCTGGCAAGTGGCAACCACCAAGTACACAACCCAACGTGACCGTCTCGATTTTCGACCCAACCCGGTATGAAATCGAATTTAAATTTTCGGTTCAAGGCTAGTGGGTTTGGGCCCTGACATAGCTGGCCCAAAATTGCAGCGCCAATGATTTCCCGCTGTATATGTTTCCCCCCCAATTATATAAACCCTGCCGTTTTAGGCACACTGAATCTTCTGAACTTTGGTGATTCAAAAAATGAGTTCTCTTGGAAAATATGCTAGTGGCGAAGAGGGACTCTCAGTTATGGACACAGATCAACCACAGGCAGAGGAAGATCCATTTCTTTTATTCATCGATTACGCGAGGTCTATGCTCTCGCCCGAAGGCGAAGATGATCAAGGCCTGAATGGAAACAGAGTGGAGAAAGGTGGGCCCGGGTGGAGCTGGGTTGCATCTCGGATCCTCAAGACTTGCATTGCCTATTCGAGTGGTGTCACCGCTGCTATTCTGCTCTCTGATCTCTCTCAGGTATGGTGAATCCAACTTTTTCTCAAGTTTTTATACTGTGTTTAGTGGCCAGGCAAATGCAGGAAAAGAAAAGAATGCTGCAAATATTGATTCGCACCTTTTGAATTGTTTAGCAAACGAAATTCTTAATCAAGCGAACCTAAAACCGTAAAGCTATTTGTCGCTTATTCTTTGGTTGTTTTTTGATTTTGTGTGAAGGCCTGGAATGAGCAGCAGAGGGGTGGGGCTTCAAAGAGAGTGCCGGAAAGTATAAATCAATTGAAAAAGAAACACAGGAGAACAAAGCTTCCGAACACCATTTCTATTGACGCTATATATGAGAGAAATTTCCTATCCTTAACTAGTGTCTTGGAAGCTGTCATCCTTGATGCTTTTGCTCTCCCAGGTAGCCTATATTTAGAAGTTTATCTAATTATTGGTATAAGTGTGGACAATAATGGTACATTACTGTTCAGACTTTCGTGATCCTTGTCCTTTTTCTTTTGAAGCATTCTGTCAATTATTCTTCTTTGTAATGCTGTTATGAACTTGTAATCTGATGCCTTGTAATTTATTTATTTATTTATTTATTTTTTATCATATATTTTCTTTCAGGTACAAACATCTACATGCTTACTTTGGGGGATTTTCAAAGCTCCAATACCATTGATCTTTATCTCAACCGTAGGTAAACTACTGAACAATATTGCATCTACAATTGGTCTTGCACTTACATCTTTGCTAATAAACGTGGATGTAATCTGAGAGG
Organism: Corylus avellana; assembly: GCF_901000735.1. NCBI lineage: Eukaryota > Viridiplantae > Streptophyta > Magnoliopsida > Fagales > Betulaceae > Corylus > Corylus avellana. The sequence continues at coordinate 29,268,421 of NC_081544.1, read as the reverse complement.
CCATTTGTTTTTCAATGAGAAAAGTAACGCTTGTAATGGCAATATTCTGAGTTCCTAGTATTTAGAGTTTTAAAATAAGTATTTCTACTTTGATATCCTTGTCTCTGAACTTCGGGTCATGTAGTTGAAAGCTCTTGCACTAACAATTATGTTTCTCTATTTTAGTTTTCATGGCTATGCTCTTGTTACTTATTCCACATTTATTTGCTGGCCAGGCAGTCGAATCATTAGCATGTTGAGCTTTTGAGTGTGCAGTGCATGTTTGGTTGTCTCTATATGCATTTGGATGCACCCTATATGTTATTGTTGTTTGGTTTAGTGATAAGGAGGGAAAAAGAAATGGGGTTAAGTTTTCCTTGTGGACCCATCAAGAATTGTCTCTCACATATTGTTGGATTTGAAGGGGAACTTATTTTCTTCAAAATTTAGGTAAACATTTCTCACAAGATATGATCTCTTAATGATGGCTCAAAGGTTTTCATATTCTGACTTTTTGCTTCTCTTTGCATAAACATAAATAGGAGAATAAATGACAGTTCTCTTGGTTTCAATCTGAGCATTTTATATTTTATTGCTTGGGATATATACCAGACCACTATATTTCATTGACTAGGGAAGAAGTCTGCTGGTTATGGACGTATACAATTGATAATTTATAGCTGAATTTGTTGGGGCTAGTATTGGAGCGGTATTCATGAATTGGAAGAGAGTAAATTTTTTGCCATAATATCTTCATTTTGGTTGCTAAAGGCACAATGTGCTTAGACAAGTAACAGTGGATTTAGTTTTCTTTAGTTGAAACATTGTTACATTGCCTTTGCTTCTTTCTGTTTATTTTACATCCACTTAAATTGTTTATACTTAAAGGTTCTGTGCAACTAAAATCATAGATTTTGTCTATATCAGATACTATGATTTGGTGGATCCTCATAATGGGGTTCTGAAGAAAGGGAGGGAGATTTTCCTCACTGGATGTTATCTCCGGACAGCTGCTGAAGGATCTGGTTGTCCACGACTTTTGCCAACAGAATATCAAGTGATTTTGTTAGATGAGGTAACTGTTGAGTTTTGTCTACCCATCTTTTCTTCTTCAGGTTTGGCTCCATTGAAACTTTCAAATTGAAGTACATCAAATTTTGAAGAAGGCCCAGCTTTTGAGGACAAGTCCTAGCTTTTGGTCTTTTGTTTCATACAAGGAAAAAGAAGAAAATGGTTCAGCATTTTCTTCCCACTGTTGTTGTTACATTTTCCTTATCTTAATGTAGGAGGAAGATGATGATGCAATGCTGCTAGGAGCTCAGTTTTGTTCAGATTCTTTCTCTTCCATCACTCTTGATGCAGTCAACAAAGGGGTTTCTTTTTCGTTGTATGCTAGGTAAGATTTAATTACATGCAATTTTTTTTTTTCTTTTTGCTTCTTAGCAGGTCAACCTTATGCTAATTCTTGCAATAAATTTTTCCTTTTATGACATCTTAATTGCATTAGATTATAGTGTTTCCCATTTAGTCTGATTGAAATAAAACATACTGGAGTAGTAAATTATTGTTACATTGAATGGAGAAGTAGAGACATGATCAAATCAATTTTCATAAATATGAAAATCCACATGGATGTGCATTTGATAATTTTCCAAAACCAAGGATAAGTTTATATGACACTTACATGTTTATTTCCTGATGGTGTAAGTTGTCTCTAATTAGAAATGCTTAACTTCTTTTATTTTTTGTCAGTAGGATTGAATCTATTGGGCCATTGGAAATTCAGGGAACGTCAGGTAATTTACAGATGAAACAAATTACTCTTGTTGATAATGATGGTGTCAAGTTAAAGTTTCTCTTGTGGGGTGAGCAGGTTCTCCTTGCTAATCTTTTCAGGTAAACTCTTGCCCAGGATTGCACCGTTCTTATTTCCCTTTTCCCATATATGTTTGTAACTGAATTCCTTTTCAGTGTTGGAAGTATGCTTGCACTGGATAGACCATATATTTCAAGTTCCATACAGAGTGCCATTAAAATAAGTGATGAGTTTTGCCTTGAATATGGTAGTGCAACCCAATTATATTTGGTGCCTTCCATTCAACATGAGGAACAAGTAAGTCATGGACTATAGAATGACAAGATGCTATTATTTTTAGGATATTCAGTTAACTTGTGATACTCAGGTGTGTGTAGCAATGACACAAAATCGGTATCAAGGACCAAGGCTGTTGAATACATTGGATTCTAGTCAGGATTCTAAAGTTTCTCAAGTTTCCTTGCCCTGTGATTCACGGGGTTCTATCGACTTCAGTAATTATCCTTTTCAAGTGAGTTTTCATTCCATTATACTTCCTTGCTCTCTTAGATGCTATTTAGATGTGGTTCTGTTTTCTTTTGTTTCTCAAAGAAGCCACTGGCATATGTTTTTAAAATATATTATTTGGTGTGTTGAAGATGGTTGCATTTTTAAACTCTAGAGGCAACCAGGATACAGACTTGATATTATGGATTTTTACACAACTGTCCAAGTCTTGTCCTGTGGACTATTGTCATCTTTGTATCTCAGTAAACATCTGATATTACATGTAGCTGACCACTTCTACTTAAAGTCAACCTTCTATTTTCATCTAGAGTCTTTTTTCCAGCTGGACATTTCCTCCCATTCCTTCTCGTGAAGACTTAGTAATTTTCAGTATCTGTCTGGATTCACTACTTCTGTTTTTCATTTTTCTTGCAAGCCTGTAACATCCCAATTTAAGTAATGGAGCATCTTTGGGTCTGTTACGGTTACATGCTGTTATGGCTACCTGTGTCTTTCACCGTTGTGTTCTAGAGCAAGGTTGAATCTCGTGTTCTTGTTCAAGGTTGAATCTAGTATTTGCCTTTAAATCTCTTTGGGGTTTATAACTAACATTTCTCACTTGTGCAAAGTTTTGCAGTCATTTGTGACAGACCTTCGTGACAAGATGACTGGCATCAGCCTCTATGGTATTGTTACGGATATTATTAAAGAAAAACATGCCATGGAAGCTATTTTCTCTCTGAAAATTGAAGATACCACTGGGGCAATTTGGGCAAAGCTACATTTTGCCAAATCTTGGTAAATTAATTTTGCACACTGTCACAAATCCATTTTCTGCCCAGATTATGAATCTTTCATGTTACCTATGATTATTTCGCTGAACTTATTTTTCTTTAGGTCACTGGGAAGATTAAGCATTGGTCACACGGTGTATATTTCTGGGTTGACATGCTCTATGATGAAGCAAAAATGGTGGGTCTAACCTTGGCAATCATCTTTTGTAGTTACTTTTTACACATTATGTAGTTATCTCCTAGATTCTTGTGGATTTCTAGTTTGATTTGCAACTTATTGTTTTTCTAATGGAGTTCCGCTAAAAGATCTAATCATGTTTATCTATGTGCTTGACAGCCTGGAAGCATTATGGTTTGAGAATAATGTTAGGTCTTCTTTCTTCAACCTCAGTTGCCTGCCTGCATTGCTAAACTCTTCTTGTCTTCATAAATTTTCGAGCCTTTGTGATCTATCCAGCCAGACATGCTGTACACAAGTATGGGTTTCTCATAACTTTTGGTTTTGGCTTGGAACTTATTACTAATACAATGGGATTTCCATATGTCTTTTGTATTTTGTGCCTTTGTTATACAGTTAATATATTATGTTTTTCTTTTCTCCTGGTCAATCTGGAACAATAATCACCTTTTATAACGTAACTGTGTGCTTCAAATTAATTAGAATGTTCGAAGAGATGGCAGGCCTAAGTCTGCCCTTTACTATATTGTAGTTTATGATTAGCTTTCTGAGAGTTTATTGACACGCAAATCTGGCCACCCATATCCAACACCCAACTTAAGCAAATGAGATTCTGTGCGCCCCTCTGCCCGCCCTTTGAATGAATATACATTACTTACAAAAAAATAAAATAAAATGAGATTCTTAGGAATCGTTTTCAGATTCATTTTCTGATGTCTGTTGGAGGTTTATTTGAAATTCCTGGTGACGCACAACTTGACCAGTCTTTTGGGTGGGTTGGTGAATTACACTACTTCGACACAGTTTCATCTGGATGGTTGATTTTGTAAATAAAGATGTTACAGCCATGATTTGATAGGAATGCTGGAGATCAAACTTGGTGCACAAGACTTTGAGCAATAAGCATTATATGGGGTGTTTTTGTAATCAAATTACATATGGGTCCAAGTGACTAACGGATTTTCTTTTATTCTAAACCCTAGTAACTTAAAGATCAAGTCTTCTAAAATTTCATACACGAATGTCTGTGTGTTTGTGAACAGTGAAGAAGCTTTAAGTCAATTTTATTGGATAATGAAATTTCAAATTTGATATATTCTCTCGTTTCCTTCCAATTTCTTCTTTGAGGTCTTCTATTCTGAACCCATAGCTCCTGGGATATGAGCCAACCTTATTGGAAGCAGAAGATTGTATATGCACTTCCGGCATTTCATCCATATATTTTAGGTTTATGGAACCCTACGTAAGTTTCTCACACGGCCAGTATAAAAATACCCGTGGAAATTGAAAATTTTATTATAGTGCAGGTTTATGCCACAAAAGTACATCTTCCAACTACAACTTTTTCCCTTTCCTTCACTGTTTATTGAAGTAATTATTAATAACGATTTTGATTTGGCACTTTCATTTATAGGGGTATAGCATTGAGTACATCTTTCATTAATGTATATAGTTTCATGTTATAGCCTTTATCCTCAATACATGATCTTTTATCAACTAATTATTGTTTGTTTTCTCCCCAAACTTACGGACAGATATGTCGAGTGTGGCTTGACCAAATTGCACATTGTCATGTTAATACGAAATTTTCACACGCTCTTTGTGGTCATTTTGTTAACAAGACACCTAGTGGAGTTGTGGAATGCAGCTTCTGTCATTACAATTGTGATGCTGAAGTTCTGCGTACTTTCCATCTGGAAATCACTCTTGCAGATGAGACTGCAAAAGTTTTTGCATGGTGTACTGGTCAAACGGCTGCAGAATTGCTGCAAATATCTCCCGATGAATTCTATGAACTGCCTGAGGTAAGCATCTCGATTCATGACACATTGTTTTTTGGGTAAAGGCGGGTCCTATTTTTTAATACCACCAGCTGCATTATAACACAAATTAGCAAGTATTAGTTCTTTTAGAGTGATAAGTTGCTTCCAATAGTATTGCTATATTAATTTTGATTATACCATGATAACTTATGATGTACAAGCACTAAAATCATGTACATCAGTACATGTTTTATTTTTTTGGGCCTTTAGCTCCATAATTTTTCTGAAAGACACCTGGGGACTGTGCTTGGCATACATTTACTAGAGTAATTACAGTCATGTCCCAACTCCATTATCTAGGAATTCCTTTTTCATCAACCAAGGGTATTGAAAAGCATATATGCTTGATGATTGATTCGCAAGAAGCAGGGAGCAATGTCAATAAAGAATTTTGGTGGCCAATCCCAATTAGTTGATTCAAGGTTTATGTCCATTGAGTTATATATGCTGACAGGGAGAGACATAAGCCTAGGGGTCTATAAATGTTCTTGTTATAAAAGAAGTTATTTGGAGTAATATTCAATTCCTTCGAAAGAATTACACCTTGACATCTCTGATAACCAATATATTTGGTTTTTTTCTATTTAGATTGTGTTCTCAAGTCTGAGAAATATCAGATTTTTCCGAGTTATTGTGCATCATTAACCATTGTCTATATAGTGTTACAAGGTTTTTGAGTTAATGAATGCTGCTACAGTACATTACATCAAATATTTGATGCTCGTACTTGTGTCAATGAGGATGTGTACTGCAGCATAAGTAATGTAACCTCATCATGGTCTGATTCTGAGGTCAAAGATAATTTTGTGATGCTATGAAATTGAGGTTTTTAGATTAGAAACTGCTCCTAAAGTTTCTTTTTTTCGATTTTGATCTCTTTCCAGGAAGAACAGGCGATGTATCCTTCGTCACTCGAAAATGAGAGGTTTATGGTTGCAGTAGTTAATTGCAAGAGGCAGAGTGATGGAATTGGTGCTGGTTTTATCCTAGAAAATGATGCTGTGTCATGGGAGATAACTCGTGCATTGAAGTGTGAATAATATTTTGTTGTATAGGGAAAAGGATGTTTTGGCTATTCGACGTCACTTGAAATGAACATAAGTTACATAATTACACCTACTGGGCTAAAATCTTCACACATCAATTTTTTATTTTTTTTTTAATCTCTTGAATGGTCGATACATAATATTCCTCAAAATTTTTAAAAAAGAAACGTTGATACATCATACAGAAAATAAATTGTCATGAGGTACAAGTAAAATCTTCACACCAAATTATTACTATTTTTTTTCCCTTTAATCTCTTGAATGGTCGTACATAATTACACCTTATATGTAAGGTCGGTTGGTCACAAGGATCCTCGTTACCTTACATGGTCACAAAGAGGAATGCTATCGATGCAAACTTTCATTTCTATACACATTTTTTTTTATACCCATAAGTGGTTTTTAAAATCACCATTGAATTACAATCAAATAAAGATTTATTTCATATTCAATGGTGGTATTTAGTATTGTCCGGCAATTTTGAGTAGTTTTTGGTTAATGTCCACTTGTAACAGGAAAATACTTTCCGTACCAAGCAAGCTACTAAGCCCCATCCCTAGCGGCAAACTACCATCCTTGCATATTACACCTACTATGCAACAATCCCAGCAGCAACACTTCATGTCCTCATTGAGATTGAAATTAGATACCATCAAAAAGCTCCTTTCAAAAGCAACCACTGAACTTGTCCAGGGCACAAATACGCAGAATCAGATGGAAAGAAATTCTAACGATGTTACAAGGCAAAGATAACAGAGAAAGATTACAAAGATAAACATTGAAAGGAACAGCTTAAGGAGCTAGAAAAAGAAACCTTTTTCCTTGTACTCTTTCCATTGGTCTTTCTCCAAGACATCGATCTCATTTTCTCAACTAAGCCAGAAATTTGGTCAAACAGCAACATTACTGACACAGACGCATATTGCCAACCAATTGTCAAATATAAGTACGGATATTTTTGCTGCTTCTATGGAACTGTTTCCTTTGCATAACCAAATCAAAATGTTACCAACAAAGACACCACAATCTCTCCTATGTGACATTACCAGCCAATTAAATTACAGTGCAAGAGTAAACAACACCACATAGACATTGACACATGAAGAAAAGAACTAATCCACTATAAACCTTTCTCAGGTACCAAATGATACAACTAACAGTAAATTATACGGGTCCATCAATGAGAAGATCTATCAATTTATCATACAAAAAGCAAGCCACTTTCAGGTCGGATACAGCAACAACTATAGCAATTCTAATAAAGGTATCTTTGATGAGCTAGCTTACCTTGACTTCATTCAACTGAGAATTCCTTCCCTCGTATTTTAAGACTAAATCAATGAGTGTATGGTAAGTCCATGCTCTCTTTTCTCTAGCTTGAGGTTCAAGGGAACAGTAGACCTCTTCGCAGGTTGTAAGGAAATGCCCCTTCCCAAATGCAGTGAGAACCAGAGGATCAGTGTTCATTTCCACAGGTCTGTCAAGATCGCCCATCCTTCTCCATGTTTCTAAAGCCACGGTTCCATCAAAGTCAATCCTAATGGCATCAAATAGAATTCCAACAGTTACTATATCAGGTTGACATGATGGGATGGTAATTGGGAAAGGAAGGCTCTCAAATGCGTGAAATCTTTAATTTTCAAATAAGCTAGCATGATAATGTTTGCAACTGTTACATCCCAAGAAAAGTTTGCTTCTTCCATCTCCTGAACAATACAGTCCATACCTTTTCGGCTCAAAAGACAAGCACGAGAAAGGAGACGCAGACACCAAACAAGATCAGTTGCACCGGCAGTCGATGAAACGTCGAGTCCCAAGTAATCTAATCTTGAAAACATATGGTTCCCAATGTAAACCCTGGCCAATTTCCTTATCAGATCATCCTTTAAAGGGGTTTTTGAGTTCAAAACTCTTCTATAAACCTTTTCCATCTTTCCCAAGATCCCAAATCTAGCATAGGCCTCAAGCATTGCAACCAATGTAGAGGACTGCAAATCCATCTTTTTTGAAAGCATTTTTTGAGATAATCTTTCCATTCTTGTGAGTAGCCCAGCTTGCGAAAACTCTCGAATAAGCAAATTATAAGTAATGTGGTCAGGTGAACATCCATCCAATTCCATCTTCTTCACACACATACCCATTTCATCATACATTTTATATCTCCCATAAGCTTGAATTAACCCGTCGTAGGTATCAGTTTCTGGTGCCAAATTAGCCTTTTTCATCTCATTAAGGTAAAACAAAGCATCATCAAAGTTCCCTTTTTCCGCAAAACAATGAATTATTGAATTGTAAGTTCCCAAAGAAGGCCCAAGGCCGTGACTGTTCATCTCCAGAAACAACGTCACTGCTTCTTCGATCGCACCCTCTTCACCTAACAGCCCTATTATTTTCTCATAGTAGAATTCATTAATCCGCGATTTCTCTTTGTTCTTCCACGTATCGAATACCTATTCCATATATAAAAAAAAAAATCCCTTTTAGTTGAGCCTAATAAAGTTATGGGTCGACTAATTTTCCACTTTCTAGTAAACAAACACGAGCAAAAGCATAGAAGTAGAGAGAGAACCTGAAGAATTTCATGGGACCTAGAGGCACGTTTGAGGAATCTGACGACAGCCCAGAACTGGTCTTTAGTCCAATCTCCATCGTCTGTGAGTATTAGCAAAGGGCATGCGTTCTTCTTGCCGAGCTTTTCAAGCAAGTCCCTGATCTTCTGGTGCTCATAGGATGTCTCAACAGGAAGGGTAGTGTACCTTGTGCCATTTGAATGTGCTGGCGAGGGCTGGAGAGAGGAAAGACTAGTTTGGGTGGTGTGGAATGGGAATTTGCGGGATGGTTTTGTGAGTGTGGTTTTAGGGAAGATGAAGTTGTTGTTGTTGCTGGAACTGGAACTGGAGTTGGGAGAAGAATTGGGTCTCCATGTGAATGCTATATTATTGCACTGGATATGATGGGCCATGGCGCTTTCTTTGGCCAGCAGCTTTCATGCTTTGGCTTCCTCCTCTAATTTTGCGTCTCTTCCTCGGTTCTTCACTCTGACCTTTTTTGCTTTTTTATTTTTATTTTTTAAAAAAATCAGGGAAAAGGAAAATTACATATCATGGGTAATTTTGACATTTTATGGCCTCCAATGCAACACGTTTTTCATATCCAAATTGAAACTTTGATCTAGTTTTGAAGTTTGCAGGGATAAATCATAAATGAAAAGGAAGTAATAGTTTGAGAGTAATTTATCTTTTTTCAATTTATATAATATCACAAAACCTTAAAAGTTTTCCGATATTCTTTGTATAGATAGCCTTCTATATATATAGTAAATATGGCGTGGTTGGCTACCTCCTCACTCTCGAAGGGGAGATTATCACCAAAATGTGTGGTTAAGGTAAGTTTACCAAAGAAAATAAGAATATAAAACATAATTTAAAGTAACATTTGCTCTTGATTACGAAGATAAAAAGCGTGTGATTAAAATCATATACATGTCTTTTTCTTTTTTATTTCTAATCTCACAAGAATACCATCAAACCTACAATTTATGAAGTTATTTAAGTTTGAATTTTAATTAAATCTTTTTCGTGTTAGGCCTCAACTTAAGCCTAAAAGTTGATATTAAAATATTAATTAAATGATCCTATTAACTTATCTTTTGAGACATATTTTGATTAAACAATTTCCATGCACCTCCATATATCATGATATACATGTTCATTCTTATACAATACATTCTCTCCATTCCACAAGCATAACACTCTCCATCATGGAGACTTATGATATGATATTCTCACACCCCTTGATGGCGAGCCATATATACATACATGAAAGTTCATCCAAGAGGTTTGCTATATACATATATCTCTTTAATTTGGACAGCTATCATCATACGGTTGGTGGGCATGTTTGGTAGGTGCAGTAGCATCTACTTGACCAACGCCCGCGACATTGTCCGCTTGCCGCTCCCTCGTCATCCCTACATTTGCTATCGCAGTGGATCGATAATCTGCATCTCTCACGCCTTGATTTGCTCAGAAAATTGCATTTTTTCCCCATTGCTAATCTAAAAAACACGTAAATTAATAAATCAATTATGATAAACAATAACTAAAAATATGGTTCTCAAATAAGATCAATTCTGTGATTGGATCATTTAAAACTATTATATTTGTATGAAAAATGCTATTGTTCTTCATGGTGTTGTCCTCATCTTACGTGGATATATATTGTTTTCTAAAATAGATGAAAAAAAAAACTTATTCCACCAGTCTCTCATAATTTTTTTAGAAAACAATATCTATATAGGATGAGAAGAATGCCACGAGAACATCAAGAGGAACCTATATATATATATATATATATATATAGAGAGAGAGAGAGAGAGAGAGAGAGAGGGGTATAAAGAGAAGTATGAAGCTACTAACCCATGTTGATGATATATATGTAGGATAATGAAAATGGCAAACAAATAAACCTTAAGACAAGATTTAGCCATGCTTTTCCTCACCTCTGCTGAATTAGAATGGCAATCGATTGTAAGTATTTATAGCATTAGTTGTTTCTCGTTATGCAAAAGAAGCTACTCTTCGTTTCAATATAATCTTGAAATCTACATGGTATAGTGGCCCCTCAAATTTTTTTTTTTCAAAAATAAAAAATAAAAATCTATACACCATGAGCCTAATGGGCTTTCCAAGAGACTAAGAGTCCCTTTCTTTCACCCACCCCAGTGACAATCAATCCTTCTTTCTTAATTAGCTTCCTTTTTTTTTCTTTTTTAACAGCTGGTGCCACATTGAAACAATTAGACCTTTCAAATAATTAAGCAACAAAACTAAAATCTCCCTTTTATCTTCAAGATTTGTAAGAACATAAATATAAAACCACAGGATTTTAAATGTTTTTAAGGTGCGCTATTACGTCGCTTTCTTTAAAAAGTTATTTGCTCCCACCAATTCTGATGAATTAGTATGCACAAGATTACTGCAAATTAACACTTTTCCAACATACAACGGAACTCAAAACAACCTCTATAATTTGGTTATGTTTTGCATAAAACAAAACAAAACTAAAACACCTTCAAAGTTTCTATTCTAGCAAGAGAGATAATAGAATTTTAAGACTACATAAGAGAAGAAGAGACTATTAAGACGATAACTTTTTTTTGTTTTTCCTTGATTGATGCGGTCACTCATAAAGTAATTTAAACAATTTATCATGTTTATATATTTATATGTGTGTGTGTAACACTAAACTTAAGAATCAGAATTCAGAAACACGTCATATTTACCTTAAAGGTGTCTTTGGGGTGATGCAAGTGCAACCACCCCGTGAGGGCTCAACGATATGACATGACCACCCTTTGAGGGCTTGGCGAGGTGGTGTGATCACCTCTCAGGGCTTAGAGTCTAGTGTGGCTACCTCTGATGACTCAATGACGTGGTCCGACCATCCCCTAAGTCTTGGTGGGATGGCTTGATCACCACTGAGTGTTCAGGTGGTGGCCGACCACACCTACATAAATTTATCTCTCTTTCTTTGTGTGAATGTGTTCGTTTATTATTCATTATACCACATGTCACTATCAAATTGCCTACAACCGTATGACGTATAGTTGTGTTAGTGACTAATGGTTTCTATTAAGCCCTTGGACTATAGGGACCAATTGAGACAATTTGAAAAACTTCAGGGACCTTCTAGGTGCTTCTGAAATCATGGATAATTTTGACATTTCATAGCCTCAAATGCAACACGTTTTTGGTCTAAATTTAGAACTGATATAGATAGAGGGATCACATTGAAACTGAAATTAATTTAGACTTAGGAGGTTAATTGGAACGTTTTGAAGTTTGTAAGGGAAATTGAAAAGGAAGTGACAGTTTGAGAGCGTAAAGTATAATTGTTCATTTTTCAATTTATATAATAGCATATATAAACCCAGTTTTCCCATATTCTTTGTATACATAAATAGTCTCCATGGTCCATTCCATTCCCATTGATACGTACAAGCAACATTTGACAATTTCACATTAACCATAACATACACGCAGTTATTTTACAAATCAACTATTAGATTTGTGGACCTTACATAAGTTAATGATAGAACCAACAAATCTAATGGTTAATATATTGAATTTGTGCGAGAATATGGGCTAAATATAGGAAACTTATTGACCCCTAACATTTCTCTTTTTTATAAAAGCAATAGCATTTGCTTGACCAACGCCTGTGACATTCTCCTTATAGCGCTCCCTCCTGAGCCTTACAGTTCCTGCTGCAGTGAGCGGACAATCTGCATCTCCGGTGCCATGCCTTGCTCAAAAAACAGCAATCCTTCCCCGTTGCTAATCTCAAAAACATGTAAAGAAATCCATAAATAATAATAATAATAAGTAGAATGCACTATGCTTGGCATATATGAATAAGCTGGATCAATAACTCTATATAATTAATTAAAGGTACTGACCCATGTGGATGTGGAGGATGAAGATAAAGAAAAGGAAAAACTTCACTTTGGCCTCCTGAACTTCCACTCGACTTCACAAACTCTCCTTGAACTTCTAAATCTCTTATTTTGAACCCTTAAACTTTTAATTACTTTCAATGTGGACCCCTCCGTCAGATTTTAAACGTTACATGACGTTGACTTTTGTATAAAATTTCAACTTCCAAAACGTTTTTTTTTTTTTTTTTTAAAAAAAAAAATGAAAATCAAGGGCATTTTAGTCTTTTTTTGTATTTTTAATGATTAAAATTAACAGAAAGGTTCTAATTAAGAGTAATTGAAAGTTTAGGGGTCCAAAATGAGAGATTTGAAAGTTCAGAGTGATTTATAAAATCATATGAAAGTTCAGGGGTTAAAGTGAAGCTTCCCTTAATGAAAATGGCAAACAAACATACAAGAATTAGCCATGCAATTGTGTGGATTTAGCATGGATGGCAATGGGATTACAAGTATTTATAGCATTGGTTGTTTGTCGTTATGCGAAGAAAAGGAATGGGAGAGAAGTTCTCTATGGAAAAGATGCCAATGCGTCCCTTTGCACCTCAGCTGTGTAAATGCATTTCTATTTTATTAAATTCAAAGCTTTTTGGGCATCAACTTGTGAGTCGGCGCACTAAACAGTCAAAAAAAACTATATATATATATAAACTAAAAATTCTCAATTAAGAGCATGTTTGAAATTGCGTTTGAGAAATAAAGCTTTTAAGTTAAAAATAGCTTTTGGACAAAAGTTTCATTTTTAAGCTTTTGCCAAAAGGACTTTTTGGTAATTTTTAAGCTTTTTGGACCTTTAAAAGCGCTTTTAATTTTTTTACTAAACGGATACTTTTTTTCTTCAAACAGACTTTTTGAGTGTTAAAATCACTTTTAGGCTCTTCAAACGCAATAACAAATAAGCCCTAAGTCCAAGTAAACTTAGGGTTGGATTATTAATCTTACATACTTCTTTAAAGTATTAAAGGGAGAAAAGGTTTCCCCCAAGACATTTTGAAATCTATATATTATTTATGGTTGCCCCTTCAATTTTTAATTATTATTATTTTTTTTTAAAAAAAAAAAAAATCTATACACAATTAGCCTAATGGCCCTTTTAAGAGACACAAGTACCTTTCTTTCACCAATCCCGCTGCCGCAATCAATCCTTCTTTGTTTGGAATAGGATCCTCTCCATTTCAAATGAAATGGAGAGGAGCCATTTAGACAAAATGGTGAGATCAAATTGTCCAACCTTTTAAAGTTAATGATAATTTTGCCCTAATTTTATCACTCATTTGCTTAAATGAATATTCTTCATTTCAAATGAAATAAAGAGGATCCATTTCCCAACATTGCTTGTGTTGTGCCACATTGAGACAATAAGAGACCTTTCAAAACTGCTATCCTTCTCTTTTTTATAGTAACCAGCAAATAATTAATCAATAAAATTGAAAATCTCCCTTTTACCCTCAAGATTTTACATAGGAATTGAGATTCATTTGAGCGCTACCAAAAAAAAAAAAATCATTTGAGATACAATGACATGAACTGCAATTTTTTTGGTTGTTTGAGTGTAGATCGTAAAATGTTTGATAATTCGAGGAGCTAATGTGTACTTCTCCCTTTAAAAAAATAGGTTACATGAGTTGATGACACTCTTACCATAATAGATTGGGGTGGCCGCACGACCTTCCTAACCACAATAGAAGGATGGCTAAACGACCATCTTCATCTAAACAGAGGGGTAGTCGTGCCATCCATCTATTTAGGTAGAGACGATAGCATAACCAACTCATCCCACAATAGAGCATATTGGTTGCACAACCCCCCCTCTGCCAAAACAAATGGGAGTGGTCGCGCAACCAACCCCTCTCATAATAGATGGCTTGCAACAACCCTTCTTGCAATGGATAGGATGGTTGTAGAGCCATTCCTTAGCTGCCACTCCCGGAATTTTTATTTTTTTATTTTTTGGTCATAGACTTGTATTCAGTGCGGTTGGGTGCAGGTTAGGTTCTATGAGCTTGGCTCGGGGCAGATCGGGTGAGGGTATGCTTAAGAATGGTTTGGTGAGCTTGAAAAAAGAGGTTCAATCTGGTATGTGTACGTGTATATCAGGTTAGGTGAGCTTATTTATAATTGAATAGAAGCTTTGAACTGAATATTGTATTTTGTGTTGTAATTATGTACAAGAAAAGCCTAATTATAATTGAATAATGTCAGTTAAAATAAGAAATGCAATTACAGAATATATTAACCACCGCATGTCAATTAGTCACATTGATGCCGACCAATAGCGAAATGAAGAAGAAAGTTAGAAGGGAGAGAGAAGAAGCAGGTAAAGAGGAAAGAGACAGAAGGGAGGGAAAAGAAAGAATCCAAAGAAGAAGACAAAGGGGGAGAAAAGAGGTCAATTTCTTGTTTAATCATCAAAAACTACCAACAACATGCACCAATATAAAATATAGGCATTTGACATAAACCCTAACCCTAATTACTAAAACAATAAAATGCTGACATAATCAAAAGTATCAAAAATAAAATCTCCAACTCTTAATCACCCAACCGCAAAGTCATATGTTGGACTGTCCCCCGATGTCGGTGTTGATACAAAATCGGCAGCAAATCGTCCACCAGACATCCTAATAAACAATAAATAAATAAAAAAATGCTACGATTCTTCGTGGTGTTTTCCGTAAGACTTAAAAAACACCATAAAGAACCGTAGCATTTCGGTCTCTCATAATTACCAAGCACTCTAGCAGACAAGCAACACAATAGTCGTCCGACTCGTCCCTCGTGTGGTTTCTGCTTGACTCTTTGAGTGCCCTTTTCAGTAAGCTTTTGAGGTCTCAACCGCATCCAAAATTTTCCCCAGAAGATTTTTTTTGTTTCTTTTGTCGCAAGCCAACCTTGGCAAAAATACCTTCAATCTTCTTCCTCCACTGTGGCTTGTCAACTGCATTGTTGCTTCTGCCTTTGAATTCCAATAATGGCCTGCAAATCCTTCGCTCGCAATCATCCAAAAGGTCCTCAGAATCTTGCTCATCAGTTGCAGCATTATTAGCATCCGCACCCGATTCTTCTGCATTTGGTTGGGCGGAGAATCCTGTTCAATCAATAAAAATAATAATAATAATTCTATAAAAATATTGTTATTCATGAATGGATAAGTACTACTAACCAAAGTCTCTAGTGGAATTTTGAACCGAAGATTCATCTTCTACTGGAAAACACAAAAGATCTTTCAAACTCGGTCGTTGCAAAATATGTAGTAGTAATTCATCAGGAGCACACTCTTTGTGAAATTTTTTGTTGTGGGGATTTTGTTTAGCAGAATTGGTATCCTCCACAGCAACCTTAATTTCTGAAACAGGACTTTTATAATGTTTAGTTTCAGCTTGTCCCAAGTTTCTTGTCGATTCATCCCTTCCATTCTCCATAGAAGTAATTTGTCTGAATTTTTTGGGCCAATTAGCAAGGAAAAGAATTTGCAAATTTTTGCTTATATATACAAATAATAGAAATTATATGATTCTGTTCAATAAATGTATCTAACAGATGAAGATTAAATTCAATAATATAATTAAACCGGGAAAAGAAAAGGGCAAAAACCTATGTACCCCCTAAAAATGAAGAAAAGGAAGAAGAAGGGACAAGTAAATAAATTAACAAATAGATTAGAACCAATCAACTGTATTATGTATAGAATATCAACATTCAAATTCAAAAACAACTGAAGCAGAAACAACCGTGAAGATCAAGAGGAAGAGCTAACGATAAAGTCAAATTCAAAAACCAAACGTGTATCTATTAACCCTACAAGTAAAACTAGAACAAACAACCTACTCCTACGCTACGTACTTGAATCGAAAGTAGAAAATCAATCTGAAAATCTGTTCATAAAAGCAATAAAAATGAACCCAATAGACCAATGAACAAAAACAGATGACCTTAATAAAATGAAACAAACAGTTTATGCACATGCCTAGGATCCCTGATATCTCGGAGGCCTTGATCACTAAAACTCATGCTTCCAGTGACCAAATGACAAAAATCTGGATGTGATTCTTGGAGGGTTGAGATATATATGGCGCCAATATATGGGGGGATTTGAATTCCTTAAAGGTTGGCAAAATGAGATCTTTACACGTGGAATCTTCCTTTGAAGATGGCCCTCCGCTAGCTCTTGCATGAGAGCTCATACACGACGTGATTCCTCTCAAGAAAAAAGCACTAGCTGATTTTTCATCTTTCTTCAAAAGATGAAGATTTTAAGTGCTAAGAGCATGACAATTGCTTGATTTGAAAAATGTTCTCTTCAATTCACAAATAAAAATAAGTTAACAGGTCTTTAAGTAGTAACTCATTGGACTGTGGACTACGCCTCATGAAACGGAGGTCACTAGTTCAAATCCTCATCTCTCTTTCCTTACGTGGACATGTAAAAAAAAAAAAAAAAAAGGTTTAACAGGACAACACAGAAAGAAAAAACAAGTTGTGGGTCTTAAGGTTGTGAGAGAAGGATCACAAATTCACAATGATAAGCTACATGGTAAAATATGTTTAAAACCCCCCCAAAAAATAGGGTCTAGGTAAACCAAGAACAGTAACATACATGAATAAAAGTCCGAAGACCAACAGTTGTATATAACAACACTGACAGAAAGAATATGTGACACAGGTACCTAAAATCTACACAGGAGCAACATTAAAGCTAATATCAAACAAACTAGTCTCCAATGACCAAAAGTTCACCAACACAATTTTACCATGAGAAGTTGAGTGGGATGTGATCCCCATATATACTCTCACTACATTGAATATCCTAGTTTATAGATGTGCAGCAGACAAATTGTGCCCAATATGGTCTCCCCTTGACTTTCCTCTTTTCTCTCTTAATTTCTGAAGGGTATCTAGCTGGAGAGTTCCATTCTCTTTTTGTCTGTGTCTTAGCAGCCTGAGATGTAGGCGATTTGGGATCTAAAATGGAGTTTACTGTTGTGACAATAGCACCATTATCTTTTGGCACTGTTTCATCTTTCTGAATTGCAGGAGCTGGAATATCTTTTGGTTTCTTTGACTTTGCTTTGCTTTCAAGGGAAGCCTCACCCAAAAGGCTTTTTAAAGGAGTGTGTTGCTTTCCAGCACTCCAGTTCGTTACCTTGGCAATAATCTCTTCATTCTTCTTTCTCCCTTGTGATTCATTTACAACATTAGTAAGAGAAGGAAACCACCCCGCCTGCAAAGATGCAGAATGCTGTTCCGGATTCTGTCCTGTCTGAGTTTTGGAAGCACCAGTTTTTTGGTCATCCCCATCTATAGGTTCAACTAATGTCATGAAAGATGGTGCCTCAAACATGTTGTCAGAGTGCTGTCCCTCAGGTGCTGCTTTGGGCTTCTGCAAGTTGGATTTTTCTGCTTCTGTCAATGCCAGGGAATCAGATGATGGCAAAGCTTCAGCATCAGTAACTCCTGCTGCATCTGATTGGATGGAAAGCACTGTTCCATGCATAAAAAACAAGCATATAGACTGAATCAATGAAAGCCAATTCCCATTTACCACCAAAAAAAAAAATTAAAGAAAGGAAACCATAATTCTTATCAAAATAAGGTATTTATATAGAGAATTAGAAGCATTAAGGAATGAGGGGAAAAGTTCTCAAACAAGCTAAATACATCTAAATGTTTACTGATCCACCTCGATACCCTAAGGAGATCATCCATTGACAATTATCAGTTTGATTTATTAATTAATCAAAGAAAAAATAATAGTAAAAGTGATTTGAGTATGTACCATCCAATCAGATGAGAACATTTGATATTTTAACAATTTGAGGTTACATAAATGAAAAGTCATAGAGAAGGGTAGCAAACAAAATGTTACACTGTTATGCCAAATAAAAGAAAATTCTGCCTTCCAAAGAGCTCCTACTTGCCTGAATCTCAAAGAGAGAATAACAAATGTACCTGAAACAGACCCCCAGTTGCCTTCCAAACTATCAGTTTGACTAAACGAGTCAACTGAAACATCAACTGCAGATGTCGCACTCTGTTGCTTAACAAAGTTGCTTTCACCTTCCAAAGACTCCGAAGCGATTACAGAAGCACTGCCACCAAACTCTCTAGCATGGTTATCTTCAACAGCACCAGAACTTTGAACAGAAGATTCAGTCTCTAAAGGAGAGACATGCGATTCTTTTATCATGTGGTCTTCCGAAGTCTTCTGCAAGACATCCCCACCATGATATGACTCATTAGCAGTACCGACTCCAAGAGATTCTACTTGCACTTTATCATTTTCACTGATTTCCTCTTCTTTTATGCCAGTATCTGAAGGAGAGACATGCGATTCTTTTATCATGTGATCTTCCGAAGTCTTCTGCAAGATATCCCCACCATGATATGACTCATTAGCAGTACTGACTCCAAGAGATTCTACTTGCACTTTCTCATTGCCACTGATTTCCTCTTCTTTTATGCCAGTATCTGAAACACTATTGTTGCCAACTATGCTTGAATATGAAACCCCATCCAAATGCAAGGATTCATTTTCTGATAACTTCTTCACAGACCCATCAATTACGTCATCTGCAACAGTTTGCGATTCATGAAAATTGCTAGTCGATTCAGAAGTCAGTTTTGACTTCATTGAAAGCTCGTCCTCTTTAAGTCCTTCCCTGCTTTCAATTCCACCTACATCACACTTCTCAATTTTTCCCTTTTCATGAACACCGGCTTCATCACCTTGAGGTAAGTCCAACGTTGGATCAACTAAGGATTCAGAGAGACTACCAGCCAATTCAGAATTTGATTTTGAGATCTCGGTATAATTTTTCTCTGTAGCACCTATTCCATTGTTATCTCCAATTGCATCAGATCCTTCAGTCCAAGCTTTCTCAAGGTTACCAGCATGGTCCATGCCAAGTAGGTTTGTTTCTTGGTTGATTCCAGCATCAGCTGACAACTTTGCAGCATTTTCTGGATGATTCACATGTATTTCATTATTGTGAATATCATTGATCTCTTGCTCTTCATGACTCCGGACTATGTGATTTTCATCAATGTCAGGCGCCACAACTTCCACAGAGGCTCCTACTTCATCAATTGTGAACTTGTTCAGAGACACATCAGCTTCCTCCTCAACAAGCACTTCATTAACCACAGCCTTGCTTCTCCCACCTTCTCGTTCACCACTGCCTTCCAGAATATCTGAAGAAGGCATCTCAGTTCCTTCACTCAATTGCCTTGACTGGAAAGAGGAAGAATTCTTCTCAGAAGCAGAATCTTCAGCACTAACTTCTTTATCCGCAATTTTTGCAAATGAATCTAGGATTGCATATTCCTGCAGCCTAACATCTTTATTTTCTTTTAAATCTTCAACAATGTTCTCAGGAGGGTCTATTATTGACGTATCATCAGGCACAGAGAGAATATTTACATTTTCATTTCCTTCTTCCTTTCTGTTGCTACCCTCAATTATATTACTAGAATTGGCATAGGGAATTCCTTCTGCAGCACCCACCAAAATTTGAGAAGCATTCACATGATTAGCAGAATCACCAGGCACAGGAAGGACATCCACATTGTCATTCCCTTCTTCCTTGCTGTTGCCACTATCAATTATATTGCCAGAACTGGCATGGTTTACTTCTTGTGGAGCATCCACCTTGACTTGAGAATTACCAATAGAAGCACTCACATGATCAGCAGAACCAACTTCAGGGGGAAGATCATTTTGGCTCATCTTAGAACTGGAACCATCATCATCCTCTTCCACTGACTCAACAGCTCTATCAGCTGGCACAGGATCTGAAGTTCTTCCAACTGTTTCTTCCAACTTTGACACTGACTCAAATGATTCGCCAGCAAATCTACTGGGTGAGACCATAGAGTCTGTTAGATTTCTATCTAAGTTAGTTTCTTCAATTCCCTTCGCACCAGTCTCCTGTGCAACATATGCCAAAGGCCATTTGGTAACATCCTCACCAGCATTGGTCTTCTCATTTTCTTGTAACGCAGCTGTCAGACTTTCAGGCTTTAAAGCAATTGAGTCACTGGGTGGACCTTTCCTATCATGACTGCATACAATTGATTCTTCAGTTATACAATCTGAAATAGAATTTGGCATTGAACTGATGGTAGAGCTTGACACATGATCTTCGGACTGTGGTGTACTCCCCAACTGATTTGTTGTACCTTCAGGAGCTTCAGGATTTCCCATTTGGCTGCTATCCATTGAAATACTTGGTGGTTGAATAATATCTGCAAAGTTATATAGAAACAATTACTTTAAAAAACCAAGTTATATGGAGGAAAACGAACTTGTTAATTTAACGTCACATATTACATCCCAAAAAACATGCCTGATACAAGATTTAATGAAGGCCCTTCTTGGAAGGAAAAAAAGAAAGAAAGTGTATTGAGGGTTGCACTTGTATATCTCTCAGGAGTCAAGAACAAAAGTATATGCATTCAAGCTACAAAAATGGACAAAAATAAATACAGTGATAAAAAAAAATTCACTAAATGTAGTAAAAACAATATATTTTGTAGACGTAAGCTTTACCTAGTAGGTCTGACTAAGGTTGACCGTCATCTAAGTGGGATTCAGAACCTATACAAAAAGATACTTTAAAATGTGGTAACTTCTCTTATTGTGGCACTCAGATCCCCTATAAATGATTATTACAAAATTTATCACTGTTTATGATAACTTAGCATCATAGCATACTTTTCCTTCTTACTAGTTCTGTATGACTTCGCTTCGTTAGTATTTAAAAAATAAAAAAATGTGCTCCACCATGTAGAGGGCATATGATCATGACAGCACTCCAGTCACCATCTGAGAAAATAGTGATTTTCCCAATCCAAGCAGGTCAACATGATAACAGAGATTTTCCTTATGTAAAAATAAGGAATTAGTGTGTGCTGAAAAATGGACTTTTCCTTCTAAGTGGAGGATAGGAAAAAGAATCTTGCATCTATCTCGAGTTGCTCCCTTGAGCGATCTATCCATGGTTTTGCGACGTCGAGTTTGCTCTATTCTCTTAGCTCGGGCTCCCTATCAAGCTTCACTTCACGCATGATAGCAGCATTATTGGGGAAGGAAGTCTCTCGCTAGTGCACCTCACCCAAGGTTCACATCACTAGGTCAATTCATGCTTTGACACACTGCTGCCTTGTGTTTTCAACAGAGTGTTGTGCCATACTTTGAGAATGACACAGTTCAAAGGAACTCTAACTCATTTGGGCGAAAGCCCCTTCTTTCAATCCCGAAGAGAGGCCTGGAAGAATTGATTGATAATACCAATTGAAAAGACTCTTGAGACTGTGTACTTTATAAAATTCAATTATGCATTATTCTATTGTCTTCTAAAGTCATGTGAAATCCTTGGTCATTTGCACCTGAGTTTCTAAATGAAAAGCCTCCAGAGCTGACACATTTCTTAGAAACACAATGGCTAAATACTTCAGGCAGAAAAACCATGGAAGAACCTTGAGATAAGAAAAATATCATTATCTGGAGTAAGAATTGAGAAACAATTAAGAGGATCAGACTGCTAGAGAATTCGTAATTGTAAAACCATATTAACTAAGCAGCATTTCTTTTTCTTTTTCCTCTTGATGTTGGTCGATATGCAAGGCAACGGTTATGTCTTCAAATTATTTAAGGTTGTATAACGTGAAATTAACCCTAATCTGTATCTATATGGATAAAAAGTACAAAGAGGTGAAATTTTTTTCACACTTATTCAAATAATGACCCTCCACCAATGATAATGCCTGGCAATTCACCAACTTAGCCAACTACCTAGCCTAACACAGTAACACCCATACGCACAATTGAGAAAACCTTCCACCAATAAGACACCTGATCTCCCACTAAAGCTAACTTCTCCCTACCCATCATACCCGTCAACTAGGAATATAAACTTCTCCCTTGACCACATTATAGCATAACTGTCACTCTCTTGAATTTATTTCAGGCCCTCTCTTCTCCAAAATCATTCACTTGAATGGCATCAATTTTATATTTCTTGACAGAACAGCTCTAATCTTACATTCCATACTCCCACTAATAGAATCATTCCATTAATGTTTCTATTGTTTATCCCTCCACCTATAGCAGCATCGGTATCTTCTTTCATTACCTAATCATCAATGTCTTGTTTCCTTAATTAGTTGGACCGGCATTTTTCTCGCTTATCAAAACTTCTTCGTGTTCCTGGTTTTTGTTACCTTTTCCCTTTTAAATTTTATTTTTTGATGAATTTCCATCCACGTTTCTTTTTATTTTCTTCCTTGCAATGGGTTGCTCCTATTCTGAAATTAAAATAGGACATAATGAACGAAAATTTAGATGCATATTTATTTATTTATTTTTATTATTGGTAAGTTACATTCACCCGGTGGGACTTGAGCCCACGACCTCACCCTCCACCTTGCCACAAAGGGAGGAAGTACCATTTGAGATAAAGCTCATTGGCATATTTGAGATAAGATGCAGATAGATGTTATGGATATATCCTTCTAACTGTAATTAAATGTCTCAACTACTCAAGCATATATTGCTGAACCTTTTTTTGTGATGTACAAAAACAGTTAATATCAATAAATATTAAGGTCCACCAAAAACTTACCAGCCAAGCCACCATCCTTAAATGATTGGCCGACATTTGGAACGTCCTTGGCACCCTTTTCCACATTAGTTGCTGGTTCTCGAACATCCTCAAATCGTTCTTCATTTCCTGAATTAATTCCACTATCCGGAAATTCTGTAGCAGCATCCGAAAATAGGTCATCTTCTGATCTACTTGATCTTCCCCCAATTCCACCTAGTCCCTTCCCATTGTTGCTTGTCTCCAACATTTTAGGACCTTTAAACACCCAAATTCACCGACAATAACACATTAAATTCAATATATATAGCCTTCTATTTTAATGCTAGAAAACAACCGAAAAGAAATATATTGCTTTCTTTTTTTTTTTTTTAAGATTCAAACGTCAACAATTTGTTTTCATTATATTTTCCCAGTAACCAAACAGAGCACACATAACAGAAAGATGTGTATAAAATATTAATATCCATATAAAAGCAAGATTTCTCACTAGGGGGTTTGTTATCTTCATCAGAGAGGTGGTCATCATCAGAAACATTCCCCTCTGAGTCAACCAGAGTGTAGCCTTCAATAGTCCCACAAATCCTCCTGTGCGCTCGTCTGTGTCTGGCGCTGGGGTGCGGATTTGGGAAGGGCCAACCACATTTGCGACAAACATAAACTCCATGGCCCTCATGCCCTGCAAGATCAAGAAAAACAAAACCCCGAAATCTTTCACAAACAAAATCAGGAGAAAGCATAAAATTCCAAAAACAACTTCCACAAAAATGCTTTAGAAAGAAAACCCATCAAAATTCCCATACCAAATCAAGAACCAGAAATCCCCACAGAGAAAAGATCCAAGATTTACATACATACATAGAGAAAATAACAACAACAAAAAACACACACACAAATGATACAAAAAGAATCAAACATAGCCTGGTGTATGAAGCTTACTCTGATCTTGGTGATCCATCTCTTTGGAATGATGTGAAGCAACAACTTACAGTAGAGAGAGAGAGGGAGAGAGAGAGAGAGACAAATGCAGTAGACCAAGAAAGGGTTTAGAGAACTGAAATCAGAAAGCACTGCACTTGACACTTCTGGGAAAGTCTTTTCTGTGTGGGCCACTGACTGGTACGTACGGTGAGTGACAGCGATGCCAATGGATTTACTCATACCATAAAAAAGCTGCTAAATTATAGGTAAATTTGCTTAATCAGTGTTCGTTACACCTATTTGTAATAAATTATTAGTTGCAACATTCATATATAATAAATAGGCCTTATGTAATTCTTTTATTTTTATTTTTATTTTTTACTTATAAGACATATTTATTATTTGACAGTTTTTTCCCAAAAAAAAAAAAATTAGGTGTTGGGAAAGTATTTGCTATTTTTGAATATCATATCGAATTTTTATAATAATTTTATATCACAATAATCTAATTATAAATGGGTATAATTATATAGACCCATTTTTTTTCTTTTCTGAATAATAATTAAACAAGCGCTTTTGATAGTTGTACTTTTGGGATGTGGCTAGTGGCAAATGCATCTTTTTGGTACAACTACTATGCATTGTTGTTAACTGCAGCTTTTGGCTCCGTTGCATGTGAAAGAACCTGCACAACACGTGTTTTGGCCCCAATGACTCTTTCAATTTTATCGAAGGGCATCTCTCAATTCTCTCACCTTTTTCTTTTTTCTTTTTTCTTTCTTCTTTGTACTTTTAGTGGCAATGACTTTGACGTCTTTGCAATTGCCTGTGACATAACTTTCACCACGGCGAATAAAATAAGTGCTACATCCACGAGGTCAAACGGTATTCGTCATGCAAGAGACTTTGATGTTCTTTATCCAATCATATATTGCTGTGATTTAGGTACGTCCCCAATCAATACTATAATCGCTGCAATTGTTTGTTTATATTTGATTTTTCCCGAAGCAACGACCAGGACATATTCATAGCCGACACGAGTCACACGACCAGAGACGCGATACTATATGTAGATACTATAAAACAATACAATACACCTCTTTTCTTTTTTCTTTTTCTTTTTCTTTTTTTCTCCAAGTAAATTTTAAAAGAATTAAGTGTATGCTAGGTGAGATGGGATCTGGATCCCCTCCAATCGAAAAGAAATTTGAGATTTTCGAATTATTAATTGTAGTTCTTTATTTTAAATTTAATGGTCTATTAAATCATTTAAATCTCAGTAAAACAAAAGTCAGCATTTAATGTCTTATTTATACAAAAGCAGCTCGCATTTTATAGATCATTAAATTTAAAATGAAGGATCACGATTAATAATTGGAGAATCTCTAATTTTTCCTCAAATGGATAAGATCTCAATTCAGGTGAGATATTCTTCCTCTTAATTTGTCTTATTTCTTATCTATGTATATATTTTTATTTAGTAGGTGAGAATCTGAGATACTCTTCCTCTTAATTTGTCTTTTTTCTTATCTATATATATTTTTATTTTGTATTATAAATTATATAATTTTAATAACAATTATAAAACAGATAAAAGACTTGTCTTTAAGCCAAAATATATAATAGGAAAAGTATTTGCTTGCGTTGATGCTTGACTTTTAAGTTCAGGTATGAAATTAGAGGGGAGCCAGCCAACTAGGGTCTGGCTCAATTTAGTTAAAATATTTGGTAAAGTCCACTTAACTTCCTTAAACTATCATTTCAATGATAATTTATCTTTCAAATTATCAATTGAGACAATTTACTCCCCAAACTACTAAAACAATAACAATATACTCCCAATATTAGCAAAGTGAAGAAATTACCCCTATATAATTTTCAATAAAGCAAAAATACCCTTAAACTTTTGAAGAAAAAAAAAATTAGTATTTTTGTTTTTATTTTAGTAAGAGTAAATTTGTTATTTTGTTAAAAGTGGAGGTACATTGTCATTGTTTTGGTAGTTTGGGAGGTAAATTGTCGCAATTGATAGTTTGAGTGGTAGATTATTATTGGAGTGATAGGGTTAAATGAACTTTACCCTAAAATATTTATATATGTTTTCAAGAGGTAGATCAATCGACTGTGGATCACGCTTCATGAAGCGGAGGTCACTAATTTGAATCTCCTCCATCTTCTTGTGCGGACATGTCAAAAAAATAATATATATATATATATATATATATATAGAAAGTGAGAGAGAGAGAGAGTTAAAAAATTGTTTTAAAAATATTTATATATGGTTAAATATGTTTTTTTTTTTTTTTTATTGCCTAAAAATTGTAATTTATCCCTCGTTCATTCTTTTAATCCCTAAATGAAAAATCCTAATTTCTTTCCTGTTTAAACCCATATCTAATCTTTTTTTCAACAAAAACAAATGTACTATAAAATCAATAATTTAGGGAAGAAGAATATTAGGCTTACAAACAAATTTCTCCTCTTAAGAGAATTAGCAATATGCAGTCACAGAGCAGCATCAATGCTTAGGGCGAATTCGGTAAATCATAATAGAAAATAATACCCAAAAAAAAAAAAAAATCACACTCAAAGAAGCCTTTAGAATTTCAATAGAGTCCTTATCCAGTGCATAGTTATAAACATGGTTGCATTTAAATATTAGGGGGAAATAAAATAATATATTTCTCTTTCTTTTCAATTATAGTATTTTTTACTGAACTCTTTTCCCTTATATTATAAATAAATAAATAAAATTTATCTTTAGAGAAATATTGTCGTACATCAATGCTTATCTTACTCCATTTGATAATGTTAGTTGTTGGATGGCATCAGTTACTGACTATTGTGTCCTTTTTACCGAGAAAGAAGAAGAATATCAATGAAATCGGAAATGTGGGGTCACAAAGCGCCATAATAGGGTATTGGATGAACTATACTGAAAATCTGCTCGGTATGGGAATATCCGAATATCTCTCATGGATTCTATTGGTTTGAAGTTTGAATACATATTTTCTCCCATTTCCATTATGCACACAAGAGGTTACTCGATTGGATTTTCATTAATTCACTGTTGAGATTGCCAACAAGAGTGGGTGGTTAATTGTAAAATGAGAGTTGACAAATATTATTGTTTGAATTACTAGTAATTCAGAAAAATATTTGCATGAATCTCAATGGGATCATTAGTGAATATTTGGTCAATGATACATGTGACCACCATGTCTTAGTGGCACATTGCTTCCACACCTTTAAAAATTAGGAAAAGTTACAATTTACCCTGAAAAGTTGACAGTATTTTTCAATTCGAATACTAAAGTTTCAATTTTTGCAATCCACCCCCCAAAGTTCTATTTTTTTTTTTTTCAATTTGACTAATTGTATCCAAAAATTTTCATATTGCCCTTAATTTTTATTTATTTTATTTTTTATAACAAAAATTTAAAAAAAATCAGGGGGCTATCGGGCCATTTTTGCACTCCCAAATTTTTTTATTATTATAAAAAATAAAAATTATGGGCAGTATGAAAAATTTGGGATAATATTGGTCGAATTAAAAAAAAAAATTGGAATTTTGTGAAGCTGGATTGCAAAAATTAAAACTTTGGTGTTCGAATTAAAAAACTCTGTCAACTTTAAGGAGTAAACTATAATTTTCCCTAAAAACTAATTGTATTTGTCAATTGAAAAATTGGTCTCTCTTTCCTTCTCCTCTTATGAGTTTCTCTTCCCTTTTTACGTCAACAACAACATAAATCGGTTGTAAGTGTACTTTGCCTGTTCTTTCATTGGTTTTGTTAAAGTAAATTAGGATGTTACCGTGGACAAAGAAAAGCAGGATGAGTGTAATACCTTAGTTTCATACTGGAAAAATTAGAAGTAGCCCACATATATAATGTCAATGATTTATAAAAATAATTATGAATATTAAGTCTCACATGACCTAGTTAACGTTACTAGGTAGCTTAACTTAGAAAAAAGTGTTAGATACATTTGCGCTATAATTCAAAAAGGAATACTTAATTTAGAGTTTCTATAAAATTTCTTATAAAGTCCAATTTCACATATTAATTAAGCAATGTGAAATTTAGTACTTATGACTATCTTTATAAATCATCTATTTTATGTGAACTATTCTTCATTTTTTCAATATAAGACCGAGATGTTACAATAAAAATTTCCATAATATTTAGAGATCATTAAGGATGTATCCCGATCACCATGTGTGATTCAAAACCAAGTATAATGGGCCTTGTCATTGATGAGGCATTAGTAAGCTGTTATATGAATGTGCATAATGCCAATTTTTAAGGAGATACTTTAATTGAAAGGGAAGGAATTAGAGTCGATATGATCAAGTGATTGATGATGTTTAATAATGCTAAGGCGCTTACAAGGGTGGCAAGTGAAGCGTGTTAGTGTTAGGAGAGAAGCTAATGAAGCGGCTCAGGAAAATCTTATTTTGTTTTTATTTCAAACAAATTAGTTATACAATATATTAACAATGTATTGTGTCGTATACATTCCCTGTCTAGTCTCATATTATGGGATTTTCAAACTTAGGGCAAGGTAACACCTTGTGGTGCAATTGATTTTCCCCCCTTTTTGGCTCACAATCACTTACTTTTGTGGGTCTCAAGTTCCACCCAAAAGGCCAAAACCCTCTTTTTCCTTCACCCAAAACCCCTCTTCTCTTCAGTCTTCACCCCTCGTTCATCACTACTTCATTCGCACTCAATCTCCACTTGAACTTGACCACACCCCCTTCCTTTCCCGAGAAAATGAATCCCGAAAACTCCAAACAACCCCCGCAACTCAACCTCCAACGAGCGTTCTCTGACCTCCAACATCATTGCTCTAAGCTCCTCCACAACCTTCCCAACCCATCTTCCTTCAAAACCCACATTCAATCTGCCGTCTCCAACTTCCAGAACCATGCAAAACACGCCCTGGACCCCAAAATTTCGGGCTCTTCTTCTGGGAAAAACCCGGTCTGGGCTCGGATTGCCGAACCCAATAAGACCCAGGTCGCGCCGGCTAGCCAATCTGGTGGTAGTGGTGGTCGTGTCGCCCTGTCGATCGAGGCCATTGAAGAGCGGCTGGCGGGCGTGCCCGTCTACGCGCTAAGCAATGCGGTCGATGAGTTCGTGCTGGTTTCGGGCGTCTCGACCAGGAAATCTCTCGGGTTGTTCTGTTTCAAGAAAGAGGACGCGGAGGCGCTTCTTGAGCAGATTAGGAGCTTGGACCCCTCAATGCAAAGTGGGTCCAAGGTGGTGGCTGTTGCTCTGAATAAGGTGGGTGGTTGAATTTCTTGGTTTTACTGTTTAATTCAGTGCATTCTCGGTGTTTAGGAAGAGAATAAAATTGGTGGAGTTGGAGTCTAATGGGCTTTTGTTCTTTCTTACAGGTCTTTCACTTGAAGCTCGATGGGGTGGCCTTCAGGTTGATTCCGGAGTCTTCGCAAGTCCAAAACGCTCTTAGGGTGAGAGATTTAGTGGCATAAAGTTGATATATATATATATATATATGTTCTTGTGCTTTCGGCATTTGAATTTGGTTTAGGTTTTTGGAACACTACTTGTGCTAATTGTGAGATGGTTGTATAGGCTGCCATTTATCCGATATTATGTGAGCCGGGGTTTCAGACCTCGATATGATACCTCTCCCTAACCTTCAACAAAATAAGTTAAGAGTTTCCACGGTTTATTTACCTTTAATGAGAATTCCGAACATATGTACGTCTTACAGCTTTCATTCTAATCCCGACTTTCAGTGATATGTGGTATAGATAGAATATAAACCTTTTCTCTTTGTCCCCAACGGAAATTTTAGTTGCCTGTGAAATTCTTTGGAAACAATTTCTGAGAAAATGCCTGCCAGGAAGGCTTCAATTGGCTTGTGCATGAAATTCACACATAGGGAAGCTCTCATATGACAGGATATTTAACACTCTTCCTCACACCAACACTTTCATCCTATTGAAAAGAAGGTTAGAGACAGAGGAAGGGTAAACTGTATGAAAAGATTGTAGAACTTAGGATTTGGTAATCCTTGATACATTTTGGTTCAGCTGGCTGTTCATTTTGGGCAGTACGGATTAATCTGATCTTTCATTAAGCTAATATACCAGATGATAGCATTAGGTTTTGTTTTTAGTTGCGACTATATTGAATATGTGTTTGCTATTTGTGAGCCAATAACTAGAATCATGAGCAACACAGACAAGCAAAATTTATATTCATCAAGTGAACTATCTTCAATGAAACAGTTAGGAAAGGAACCCTTACTGCTATGAAGTTAACAGTGGTTAATTGCAACAATCTCTTTGCTTGACTATTAACTTATGATAAAAGCAATTACAAAATTGCTATTTCCATGGTTGAGTTGAGGAGATACACTCCGACAACTACTCACTTGCTGGTTGGCGTTGCCTTTTCGGTGCATGGCATAGGGTACTAAGGGTAGTATCAGTTGTCATCACATCATTGATTCTCTCTCTCTCTCTCTCTCTCTCTCTCTCAGTTTTATTTTCCCTTACCTCCCTCCTCCGCCTCGTTATTGGAGAAATAAGAGCACTTCATGTATGCCCATTTGGGTGTGCTTCAACTGGAGGACTGTGGACTGAATGTGAAATGAATTTATTGAACTCTGCTGTATTGGCACTAAATCTGAGACACTTTCCCAGCCAAAATATGTAAGATCAATTTATGATTTTGTTGAATCCATTATGTCCTACTTTTTGAGTTAAAAAATCATAATTTTTTATATGCTTAAAGTATGTTTGAAAGGTGTGTAATAAAGGATAAATAGAATATTTGAACAGTTAATGTCTTAATAATTTTGCGTGAATACTTCTCTTAAGAAGAATGTGAGCTTGATAATGATGCAACTGTTCTCCCAGCCAAAAATATATGTCGTTAGTTCCTACTCTTTTCTGAAATTTTTTTGTATAAGAAAATTATTTGATTTTACCTAATTTATAATCATTATCGTAGCAGTGCTGCAGTACATATTAACAATGATTTCTTTTTCTGTGTGTAGGAGATGGAAAAGGCTGGTATTTCTGATGATGGCTTCTCTGGGGTTCCAGTTTTCCAGGTTCTTTTCTTAGCAACGTCCAGTCTAAATGATTCACATGCTGCGTAGGGGGGTGTGTGTGTGTGTGTATATATGTTGATTGAGAGAACAAGGAATTTTCAAGACACGTAAAACCTACTTTAATAATTGAATAAAACATATAATAATGCATAATAATCTTTAGGGGGAAAGGCAAGTCTCAGGCCATCTAGCATTGAGGGCATCAGGGGGTCTTGGATTTTGCCGTTGTGGGATTTGGGTTTGTCGGGTTTTGGGTTTGTGGGGTTTGGGTTTGAGGGCCTGGGTTGGAGCCTCTGTGTATATTGCTTGTGTACTTAGGGGCGCTTTATGCTTTTTTAATAAAATATTATTCATAAAAAAAAAATAATCGTAGGAAAAAATAAATGAATGAAGCATTTCCCACTTTAGACCTTGTATAATGAAGATGGCAGCAAATCTATTTTAGAAATTGCATGGTTGACGTCTCAGAATACTTGTCGTACCTGTAGTTTGTGCAATGGATTTGTTGGGATGCATGGTGAATGTGTGTGTATGTGTGTTTTTTTTATTTCCTTTCATTTTTCATGGATACCATACAAATATGGTAGGGTAAGGCTTAGATGTGGATGGATAGGTTTGGGTAAAAACTTGTTCTTAATAAAAAAATTATTAGAAACAAGGTTTCTAGTGATTTAGAAAGTTAGAGACCTTCAAAATTCCAAACCTGTTTACATATCAAACATAAATTATGGTCCCTCTTCCCCAACAATTCACACCACCACTGCTTTTCACCAACTCCAGATTTCATCATTTTAAGACATCGCCGTCATTCCAACTGCTGCACTCTAAAACATGCTTCTGCTGCCTCTTCCATGATGGCCTGCCACCCTCACTGCAACTGCAACACTCTAAACCATGCTTCTGCTACCTCTTCCATGACTGCCTTTATGGTGGTCTTCAAGGACATTTTACGTGCTTATTTTCTAGTGAAGAAGAAATTGGAAATGGTAATATTCATTATATATCTATTTTTTCTTTAATTTGTCCCTTGTTAACTTGCATGGTGGAAACATATTGCATGCAAGTCATATTAGAATCTGTATATGATACTAGTCACTGGAAGCTATTGTTGTCATTTTGGATGCATGATTGATTATTAAGTTTCTGTAGCCATCCTGTATGAACATTATCCTTTTGAGCCATGTAGTGGATGCGGCTTTGAGTCAAAAGGAAACTTGCTCTGGGATCCTTGTTCTATTTGCCTTTAGCATGGCCATACCATGTAGAGCTTGCATGACTTAGAAAAGATATAGGTTGTAATTTGGTAAAATAGGAGTTGGAATAAAGTGGTAGTAAGGATTGAGCTTAATAACTGCTTTCAAAGTTTGAGCTTAAAAGACACACCAATGGTGGCTGTAAAATATAATCCTGAAAACTGCCTGGCCAGGTTTTTTGGCCAAATAAATAATGTAGATTCGGCTGTCTTCAGCTGTCCAATTTTCACTGGGTTAGATTTGTTCTTCCAAAAGTTACCTGGAAAGTGGTGTGTTTGCGTTCATTGTATAGGTGGGGGTACGTGGTACACTCCTATGTCCAGTACGCAGTATGTTGGGGATATTCTTAGGTTGTTTCCTATTTAAGATCAGGCTTTGCTTCAAAAAGCTTTTTTGGATGTACTGATACGTGTAATGTCTGTTGTGTTTGTATGTATGCACACATAGGCAAGTATTTATCTTTCCTATATTATTATAGTTTCTTTTATAAAGTTTTAGCCAAATGTTCCATTTTTATTCAACATTGATGAACAAATACAGTACATTGGGATTGCTAGTTTGGTGAATTGAACATGGAAAGTACCACGAATCAAGACTCAATCTGGCTTTTTGGCTTGTGGGGGGGTGGGTAGGTGAATCCAAAAAGTCTGGTTTTGCTATGACCATGGTTTTAAGAAATGGCCTTCTCTTGTCATTATAATATTTACTTTGGTCCACAGACATGTACATTCAAACATGATTTTCTATACTAGTCTTGAACCGTTTTATTTGGATTTCAGTCACGGAGCTTGATACTAAAGAGCCAAAACAAGAGCTATCGCCCAGCTTTTTTCAGAAAGGTTAGTTAGGAAATCATGCTTTTTGACATGCAATATTCTGGTTAGGCTTCATATCATGTTATAGTTCTTCTTGTCTTGGTATTCTTATAGGAGGATTTAGAAAATTCCCTACTAAGGGCTGCTCGCGACCAGAACCAATTAAATCCTGCTTACAGACGAGGGGATATTCAGGTATGGGGTTTCCATGCCTTTCTGTTGGCAAAGTCTCTCGTTCTATGGACTTAATTTCATTTTATCTTTGTAGGTTGCTGTTCTGGAGGAGGTACTTAAGGGCATGAAGGTAAGGAGCCTCTGTATGGAAAATTTTTAGTTATTCATCATCTAGTTGGTTGGCCGGAAGATGGAAGATTGTGTGCTTATTTGCCTCTTTTGTTTCCTTGGATTTTCAATTCTTCTCCTATCTTATATTGATTTTTTGCAGGAGAGTTCTACGGCAATGTGGGATGACATCGTTTTCATACCTCCCGGTTTCGATCTTGCTACTGATCCCACCGAGAGGCAACTATAAAATGAGTAGGTCATGGCATCTTTAACTTGATCAATCAATTCAGTAGTTATTTGAGAGCTTTCTTTTTATATTTTTGGCATTATCTTGTACGGTAGATATGGAAGACCTACTGAAGTTAAGGACTGGGCATGTAGCTACGCGTATATACCATCTCAGCTATGAAATATACTATTTTTGTTAATAGTACCGAGTCAAATTTGGCTTCCTTTATTTTACATTTTCATTTTTCTTCCGGAATTAGCTTACTGCGGAGATAACTTGGACTTGAAGATTATTGAAGTGTGGATTTCATAGCATATTCTAGCTTTGAAATCTTATACAAGTGTGAATATCCACTTCAGAACAAGCAACCATAATGTCGTTTAATGTGAATTTGGAAATTTGCACCTAGTGATGTATATGATGTAACACTATTTAAAAATTTTAAATGACGTGATAATAAATACAATATTAGATATGTGAAATGTAAACTTGACTATGAAATGGCTCATTTGTTGATGCTTTGATGGGTTTGACGACTCGGCATCAACAACGGGTTGCGGGTGTAGCAGCTCTTCAATGAGTGAGAGCCAGTGGTAATGTGTCGATACCCATTCCTCTGAATGAGTGATTGAGGGTGGGCAACTAGGGCTTCCTGGAGAAATCTACCTAGAATAAAAGAAGTTTTTGGAGGTTGTCCCCTTCAATTGCTGGTCAGTGAAATAGAGAGGTCCTATTCATGTTCATGGGGAGTACAAGGATAAGTCAAGATCAGGCCTTCAATTATCTTATCATAAAAATAAATAAAGACACTTTCCAACCATTGCAATTATAGGGAGACTTGAAAGCCAATAGGGTTGCTTTTATTGCTAGATAACCACTATTGAAGACCATCTGCATATGGGTGGTCTGGTGTTTTTATGGTCCTTTTGTGTTAAAGGAGGAGAGGGGATCTGCTTATATTTTACATTTCAATCAGGCAGCAGTTGTGATTGGACTCCCCATTCCCATCACCATTTCTTATCTATTCTTAGCTTTTAAGGGTTTGGTATGCGGCCTCATCACTAACCATCAATCATTTTTCGTTGCATTATTTGTGATAGCACAAGTTTCTATACTAGGAATAATAATGCATTTTTTTTTTTTCATTTTTACTTAATTAACATCATAAAACGACATTTTCCCCCGTTTTTAATGTTGTTAGTTATAATAAAGTTGGCTACTTTTGATAAAGGTTAATTATTGGTCATTATATATTGATGTCAAAGGAAATTCCTCTCATTGCTTTGGCCCATCTAAAAATGCCTCCGGCGAATGAGATCCCCAGCTTTGAGAATGTTATTTATTTTGCAGAACCTTTTATTATTATAATTATACATTTTTAATATTTTCTTTATTAGAGTAATGTTATGTAACAACTTTCCATCCCGATCACTAAACTCGGAATCTTTGTTTGATTATTAGTTTATCTTATGCTTCTTCCACCCTTCCAAATAAATAAAATAAAAAATGCAGTCGTTATCTTTGTTGTTGGGAAAGAGCTTTTTCTTTTTCTTTTTTCATTTAGGAGTTTGAGAGCAAACCTTT
Source organism: Corylus avellana (assembly GCF_901000735.1). NCBI lineage: Eukaryota > Viridiplantae > Streptophyta > Magnoliopsida > Fagales > Betulaceae > Corylus > Corylus avellana. Next base: position 29,233,020 of record NC_081544.1, on the reverse strand, counting down.
TCAATAAGGTTAGTGAAAACCATCTCTACAATTTTATTTTATTTTCCTAGGCAAATCAAAGAAAGAATACAATGAATATAAGTGGAGCTGAATAGGAGAGGGAGAGAAACCACAAAGGGAATTCACTTCACCTATCACTACATGCATGTTGGGAAAATTTTCTTATGTTGGACAAAAACTACTTATGGGAAGATAACTAGGGATCGAGATCAGTTGTAATTCCTGTCTATATTGTAGTTAATTCTTTTCAATTGTAAGAGGTTTTTGATAGAATCCACATGTTTGAATAAGTGTTTTGTTGATCCGAAACCTGTTTAGGCACATAGACCTCATGAGGGCTTCTCACAATTATAATATTGTAGCCGGTTCTTTTTAATTGTGAGAGGTTTTTCAATGGAACCCACCTGCTTGAATAAGTGTTCTATTTATCCGAAACCTGTTCAGACACATAGACCTCATGAGGGCTTTTCACGATTACAAGATTTTAGCCGATTCTTTTTAATTGTGAGAAGTTTTTCGATGGAACCCACTTGCTTGAATAAGTGTTCTGTTCATCTGAAACCTGTTCAAACACATAGACCTCATGAGGGCTTCTCACAATTACAAGATTGTAACTGATTCTTTTTAATTGTGAGAGGTTTTTCAATGGAACCTACCTGTTTGAATATGTGTTCTATCGATCCGAAACCTGTTTAGACACATAGACCTTGTGAAGGTTTCTCACACATACAATGAATCCCCAGCAATCTGGTCCCACAATTAAACAAAATTATGACCCTATAACTTCACCGCAAATAAAATAGTTTTTCAAGGAAATGGGCAATTCCTTCGGTCCTTTTCTCTCTCTCCCTCCTTTGAGAGAGGTTGCAATCACTCAGATTAAAGTTCGACACTGAATGTCTAAGTTGTCTCTGCTTTATGTCATCTATTAGACAAACAACACTTCTCCCAAAAGGATTGCACAGGAACAAAAAAAAAAAAATGTGATAGGCAAGTTTCACCGAAATTAAAATGGTCTTTTATAATGCTTTACTTCATTATTGATGCTTTTGGCCATTACCTACTTTATTAGCTGTTTAGATTGTTTTGTTTTTGAATACTTGTTAATATTGTAAGGTAAATAATTAGTCACAATAATTAGGAAAATCAATGGGATTAAGATATTTATTTGTTTGATATGATAGACGTTGGAAAGTGGTCAAACAAGTCTCACATCCGAAAATGAAATGAAATGATGTTGTTGTTGTTTTGTTTAAGATTCAAAATCAATAGAAATCACGCGTCTAATGTGACAAATTCCCAAATACAAAGCATCTTTTAGCAAACAAAATTAATCATGGGGGGCCCATTGCAAAGTCAGCACCGCCGCGGTTGCTTGCTGGGTTCATGGGTTTTGACATTATGTGCCCATCCTACACTTAATACACAGTAATATATCCTGTGGTCCGCTCCCCTACCACGGGATTCTTTGTGGGGTTTCTTCTTCTTCTTCTTCTTCTCGCAGGATGATGATGCTTCATGGGAACATCCATGCTGCAGGCTACGTCTTCATTTATTCAAATTCCATGCTAAAAAGCTGTCTTTAGCTGTCATGTGCTTCTTTTTCCTCCCACCCTCTTGTTTTCTATCAAAAAAGTATGCATTGTTGAACCCTTTTAACTTGGCTTCCTATGAATGGAACTTGACTCCTCTCATCACAATGATGAGAAAAGCTTGTTATATTACTGCTCAAGGGTGGCCTGTTTAGCACTCCATCAAGGCTCAAACTTTGACGGAACATGTAACACCGCATTCCCACATTAAGAAGATTCCCACATTAAGAAGATGGATAATCACATTACTCACGAGTCGGATTGGTTTTTTATGAAGTAAAACTTGGTTTTATAAGTGATTTTATGGAGCTAACGCTTTTCTTAAGCCATTACAAATAGTAGCGAAGCAACCTATCTAGTAACTCCATGTGGTACTTGAGCATTGCATGATGTGACCCAATAAGAACCTCAATAATTTAAGGAAGGGAGATTGTAACACCTCAATCCCACGTTAGGAAAGATGAATAACCACATAAGGTGAGTATGGGTACTAAATCCCATATTGGTTCCTTGGGTGAAACTGTACTTTATAAGTGGTTTTAAAGAACTCTAAATTAACTAGCATTTTTCCTAAGCATGAGCCAAAGGATTTCTTCATTTTTTCTACTTTTTTTTTTTAAAAAAAAAAAAAAAAAAAAAAACAGGGGAAGCCCTGTTGTTAAGAGCAGCTGGGTTGGTTTACCATCTCCATCGGTGTAAACGTAATATGCCAATCCAAATTCGATCAACTCACTTCAATTAGATTCAGCTTGTCTGGATACAGCTTTGTGAGAATCAACTATTAGGTCTACTTTAAACCATTTTACGGGAGATGTGAGATCAAATATTCCCTAGAAAATATATAATACCAAAGAGAGAAAATACCCATGAAGACAGCTAGGTTAAGTCATGAGTTATAACTATATACAAAATGAGTATATCTATAAAATCATCTTATAAGAGATTCAAATACGAAAGTTTTCTAGTTTGCTATAAACATGTAAAAACAAAATCCATATTTAAAGTTATAAAGATTTGACATAAGAGTAGATATGTTGTATGGGGGTAAAAGGTTAAACATCTGAGGGGCAACCATATAAAAAGTATTATTTTTATAGAAGTTCTAAAAAAAATTTAGATTGCTGGATGCCTAGAAACCCCCAAGGAAAGGCAAGAACTGCTTATAGTGAAAAAATAACTGGAGTACTCTTCCAATCATCCCATTTTCAACATCACATCTCTATTGTTTATTTTTTCACAGGAGTTATTGGAGGCAAGCCAAACTCATTATTATTGTTAGCATATACGGATATACCTCTTCTACTTTTTTTTTTCAGCACATAATTCTGCCATGAGACCAATGAGAGAGAGAGAGAGAGAGTCATCATGGAAACTGGGGAATAAAAACACAACTTTGTTATACTAATCTCCACTTTCGATGGATGTTGTGATTTGTGAAGAATAAAAGCCATAAAGTAAGATATCTTTTATAGATAATCAACTAATGAAATTTGATTGCATCCAGCGGTTTCACAATCAGAGTCCACTGAAGTAAATCAATAATCTTTGAGAAAAACCCATATTCTAACAACAGAAGTCTATATATACAGTTTTACCACCACTGAAATAATCAAGTGTAATCTGTTTCTTCCACTTTTATTAGATTTTCAAGTGTAATTTCTAAATGTTTTGAGTACTTTGGGGTGATAGTGAACAGAACCCCACTAGATGGGCCAAGTTTAGGAGATTTTCCAAGCCTAATATTGGACAATCTTCTTCGAACATCTCTCTGCAGTTTCAGGAAATTAAATAGAAGTTTCTTGTGAAGTTGAAGTCCTCTGTATCTTGTCATAGAAACTAAAGATCCCTTGGGGTGCCATCTGGTGGTTTGCGTATTTGGTCTAATTCACTTTCACATAAACGTTGAAAAAGATTAAAGAAAAAGATCAAAGCTACATGCTTTGGCTTTTTGCAGACATCTGTAAAATCATGCTAGCTAGATTATAGGACATGTCATCTTCAACGACAAAAGAATGCAGTCATAACAGTTCAACCACATTACAGTGGCGTTCTTGTGACTCTTGAAAAAAGAAGCAAAGGCCAAAAATTCAGAATTATCTCAAACATGTTCATTGAGATTGAGGTAAATTACTGAGACATCATTTTGGCAAATGGGAAAATCAAAATACATGATTGGTGGTCCTAGGAAGCCTTACACGGACTTTATTCTTCCATACCAAGCCCGTTGTCATCCACCACCTATTTTAAATCATACCAAAGTGGGTCCTACCTATCATTCTTGTGACAGAGTGATTATAATAGCATCCCCATCCTCTGCATAAAACCAAAAATAATCCCATAAACCCAAACAAAAGCTTCCAGCTTTCATTAAGGTGCTCAGCTGGCACCAGCTTTGGCTCCCCCCAGTTATTGCTCACGCGTCCTCCCTCTCTTTTATCTCTTCACCCATTTCCTCCTTCCTATATATACTACTTCTCCCAAAAGCCCCTTCATTCAAACCATCACAGACTCTCTCTCTCTCTCTCAAAAATGGCTTTTTCTTGTAATGGGTTTTCTATGTTTGCATTTGTTTGTCTGGTGATGAGCTCTTTATTAGTTGCCCCTTCTGCTGGTAACTTTTACCAAGACTTTGATTTAACATGGGGAGATAATCGTGCCAAGATATTCCAGGGAGGGCAGCTTCTATCTCTTTCTCTAGACAGGGTCTCTGGCTCTGGCTTCCAGTCTAAGAAAGAATACCTCTTTGGGAGAATTGATATGCAGCTTAAACTTGTTGCTGGCAACTCTGCTGGCACTGTTACTGCCTATTATGTATGTCTGCCACTCATCCATTTTTTTCTTTCCACCATCTCACACACACACACATACACATTAAAAAACAACTTCTGGGGCCATCAGGAAGATTAGTGCTTGCTTTGAGACATCTTTGAACTGAACCAATTGATATATGTCACATTAAAAAAGTCAAAACCTTGCCATGAATTTAATTACTATTTATTTGATCTTCTGATGTATTTATTCTAATAACGGTCATCTTCAATATTAGTATATTACCAATGTTTTTACCTTTCCTCCTGTAGCTTCACATGAAAAACTTCTGTTTTTTTTGAAAAAAAGATAGGGGGTACTATTGTCAAAACCAATTTAGCCTTTATTAGTTGATTTCGTTAAACAAGAAGTATCATCAGCAGCAGTCATTTTCATTGAATTCTTTCCAAAAACACCCCCCAAACGTTCAAACAGAATTCCCTCATCATACAATTGACTGCTCTGTTTTTTATTGCAGTTGTCATCTCAGGGGCCAACTCACGATGAAATTGACTTTGAGTTCTTGGGAAACCTTAGCGGTAACCCTTATATTCTACACACAAATGTTTTCACTCAGGGCAAGGGAAACAGGGAGCAGCAGTTCTATCTCTGGTTCGACCCCACAAGAAATTTTCACACCTACTCCATCATCTGGAAACCCCAGCACATAATGTAAGAGAGATTATGCAGAAAACACAAATTCCCATGTATTTCATTGAGTCTACTCTGTTTGCTATAATTTTACAACGTATTAATTAATGTTGCTTCTGTTTTCAGCTTCGTGGTTGATAACATTCCCATAAGAGTATTCAAGAATGCTGAACCAATCGGCGTTCCCTTCCCAAAGAGCCAACCAATGAAGATTTACTCGAGCCTCTGGAATGCTGACGACTGGGCCACAAGAGGAGGATTGGTGAAAACTGATTGGTCCAAGGCACCCTTCACAGCATACTACCGGAATTTCAAAGTTACAGCCTCCAATGCTGCATGGGGACCCAACTCTGCATGGGAGACCAACGAGCTTGATGCCCATGGCCGGAGACGTCTGAGATGGGTTCAGAAATACTTCATGATTTACAACTACTGCACTGACTTGAAACGATTCCCTCAAGGTTTTCCTCCTGAGTGCAGACGCTCGAGATTTCTGTAAAAGATACAAGTTTCAATGGAGTCTGTAATATAGTCCGTGGGTGGAGATTCTTTGCAACCTCCTCTGTGATCATCAAGTTTCTTTTAGCTTGAAAATCAGGATTCAAATAAATTTATATTCTTTCGTGTCTTTGTATGTTAGCGGGGGATTTGATGGCCACCTACTCTGTTCAGCTCCCTGTAAGGTTTATGAGGTTTGAATATTTGTTCATATAATAAAATTACTTGTTTTGTATCTTATATTAGTAGAGCTGCCTAAAAGTGTCACTTCAGAAAAAGTGTCACAAGTGTTACAACACCTAAGCCAAATCCTACCATAATTATAACTAAAAACACATAGATTTAAGTGATGTTTCAACACGTTATATTATGGGCGTACTACAAGTTTCCTCGAAGTGTCAAATCTTTCTAACAAAATAGTTTTCAAAACACTGAAAGTTTCACAACAATATATGTTGCCCACGACAAACTAAAATTTTCTTTTGGGAGGGTGAAAATATGAATGAGGGGCCATGCCTAATTGCGAGATTAGAGTTCGGCTTCCTGGCTCACCAGGAAGCCTATTTCTCTTGCTACGGAGCCCAAGATGGTGATCAAGGTGAAGTTTTTAGAGTTTTTTTTTTTTTTTTTTTTTTTGGGTGGGAAATTGGGATGATTTGTTGTGCTGTAAATTTCTACCCTCAATTTTGCGAATAATAAATGCTATTTAGTATTTTTCTCATCCTTCTTTTAGGACCCACACAAGTAATGGTTGATTTTCAAAAAAAATGAAGAATAAGAGAATATTGTATAAGCTATAGCAATGATGATAATGTATAGTTGAATATGGAAAGTTCGGCTTCGATTTAGATTCTCCTTTTATTTGGTGCATCTAATTTGAAATTCAACAATTCTCAACTTCTTCCCTAAATAACCACATTCTATACAGGTTCACCCTATGTTAATGATAATAATAAAAGTAGTAAAGTTTCTAAAAGTGCTAATGTTCGAGCACATTTGTTAGCTAGGTAGGCCGCTTTCAACTTAGTGTTCGAAAGCATTCTCAATTGGTCTTCCGTTCTTTCTTCCATTCGGATCAAGAATAGAGAAGATTCCCCTTGTAGCCATTTCCTCATTCGCTTAAAAAAAAAAAAAAAAAAATCTAATAATACTAATCTATTCTACCAATACCATCAATACAAGTAGCATTAACCTTATGGCATATCTGGACTCCGATGCTTTGTGTTTTAAGAGTGTTTTTTTTGTTTTTGGTCAACCCTATAATCCCGTTGAATTCCCAATTTAAAAATAAAAAATGATCGGAACTGTGATTCTGTGAAGTCTTTCAAAATTCAAATTCATCTTTTAAATTAAAGCAATTCCAGTATTCTAATGTAAATGTCATAAGACATTCAGATGAACTTTTGCTGAAAGCTATTGTTCGAACTCAAGACCTTTAACTCTTATGTCATGTTAAATCAATATTTTTTTTCAAAAGTTTAAGCTGATAAGAAGACGTAAAATTAATTACTTAATCATTAATTTAACAAAAGCAAATTGAGCTTCTACATATCTCAAACTCAAAGAATAGTGATGGCACACCAGTGCCACATAATATTTATTTTAATTTTTTCTAAACATATATTAGAATACCATTCTCGAAATATCAAACTAGTTTTCTTTTGTAGACACAACACTTGTTTCCTCTTCCCAAGATACAACAAGAACAATAGACTTCCCTGCTTCTTGATATTCGAAAATTCCAGCTAGAATCAAGCAATGTGTGTGAGTCACTGGAGCCAGATTTGGCCTGTATGCAGAGAAGTGCCGGCAGAGCAGCCTAATAAGCTCTCATGCGACAAGTATAGCAAAACTATCTTACACATGGTGAATACTATTTGTTTGGCAAGACCTTTTCTTCGACATAATTGGCAAATCTAACTTTTGGCGGCTGCAAGCACTGTTACAAAGAAGTTGAAATGAGTTTATTGGTTGCTTCAGGTAAGATATATTGTTCAAAAGCCTACTGGGGAAAAACAAGAAGAAAAAAATGGAGAACTTTGTGAAATATAGAGTATAATTGACACTTACTGTGATTCTGCAGTGGATGTTGAGCTCATCGTTCATCTGGTCTAGGCGGTGTTTTGCTAGTTCTTCTGCTTCAGATGCTTTCCTGCATGCTTCTTTCACCTGCATCAAATAGAGAACAATCTTAGAATTCCAGTGAGAATTTTCAAGTCCACGGACATAATGGATGGCTGCTTATTTACTGATAAGACCATTGACAATGTAATCAAACCAAAACAATAGATTGTAAATGGGAAACATTATGAGCTCAATACAAAAAAAAAAAAAATCAGATTTTATCATTGAAGTTTTGTATGAACTCAAACCACACAAGGTTTGGTGCTCTAGGACTTGTGGCCCAAAGGAGAAAGAGCAGCAACAATGTGTAGCAGGAACCTACTGCTACTCCTACACCAGGAAATTTGTATCCACATGTTACACTAACATTTCATACTTCTCTGAGCTCACTTGAATTTTCAAGATGTCATGAACATAGCTTGGTCCACTCTTACATCCTGAGAAGAATTTCATGCTGCAACACAAGTCTACTTAAAGATTGATGCAATATAAACAAGCGGAAAAATCATATATATATATATATATATATATATATATATATATATATAACACTCCAATCATGTCTTGATGACAACTGACAACTTTCAAAATCGCTAGAGTTATTACACATAAAAGTTGCCCCTATATAGACTTTCCAAGTTAGCATTCAGACGTTTTCCTAGTCAAATGAGTGTGGCCTATGTTAAACTAGCATCCATTCGATCAATCTGGTGCATAAAATACAGATAGAAAAGTAACAATGACAGAGAATTCAAGCAGTCAGAAATGCAGATAAAGCAACATGATATTAACTACAGCACACAAAGTTTAAGAGCAAGAGCTCGAAAAATCAGAGTTGCATCTTTGGTTTTTGCAGTGCTCACCTGATTGACATGAACAATGGAATGATCATTGACACCATCAGTAGATTTTTCCAACATAGTCCGCAGGTATGACAGTTCCTTAATTAAATCTAAGGCCACCTCTTCGGCATCTTGCATCTGATTTTTGGAGAACTCAAATGCTCTCTCCGCATGGAGACGAAAAGAAGCACAGTTCAAACAAGTACAGAGCCCTCTGCATCCTCGTGGATTTCTTTTAAGAATCCCCTTTTTGAGTCCAGCAACATGAACTCCGGAAGGAACTGAGATTTCAAGTTGAGATGTATTCTGAGACAAGCACTCTGCTTCAACTGGCTTTGTACAGTCAGAATATTTTATAGATGAACTAGGGAAGTCCATTTCAGTGTTGACAGAGACTCGCGAGATCGATATTGTACCTTCTTCCCTGGACAAAACTTCACAGGTGACAGGAGGACACAGTGAAGTAACTGGTAGATCAATTTCATGTACAGAACTCACTTTCTTAGGGGAAGTTTCCAATTGACAATACTGAACTGGCAACCGAAGTTCCTTTTGTGAATCAAGCGGTATTGTGGATTCAGAAATGCCCCGAGGACATTTTAGCTTTGGTTCATCATCATTAGATAAATCATGGGCCACAGGCAATTCATCCGTTGGCAGAGTACCAGAATTGCTAGTATGACACTCTGCATGAAGTCGGTAGCCATCTGAATTATCAAATAGCTTTTCTTGACAGTCAGAAGTGACCCGTGGTGGAAGCAGTATTTGTTCCCGATCCTTCTCAAGTTTTAAGCAATGTCCATTCTCTGAAGCACCTAGAAAAATTAAGGCTTGCAAGAATGATTAGCTTTTTCTACATTAGTGTACAAAAGCTTCTCCTCAAGCAATATATATATGGTGCCATAGAAAAGGCAACAGTACTTACAAGATTTATCTTTTGTGATATCCATAAGAAATGGAAGCAATCTCCTATAGCTGAATGAGCCAGGAGTTTTGTATAACTTCACTCCCACTCCTGAACATGGATTTATAACCTGTTTCAAAATAACAAGCACATCTTAAATGAGAACTTAAAAATCACATATACTTGCCAGTCTCTCAAGATTTCAAGAATAATTTCTTACCAGTTTATTTTTAGAATTGGAGTAGATTCTCTTATCACTAGCACAGCCAACACTTCTTGTATCACTTCCATTTAGGGGCTTCGCAAGGACGTGATCTGTACTCTTTTCAACAAATTCCACTCTACCACCTCCATTTTCTTCTATGTACGGTTTAGCAAAGATCACAGCATCTGGTGGTGTTGTCTGGACAAATTCTTCATTTGAACCATAAATTTGATTTTGAACCTTACCATCATCACCACCTCTCTTCTCCAAACTGAATGATTTGCTGTTCTCTGCTTCAGACAAATCAGGATTCAGATTCTGAGCTTGACAAGGATACCCATCATTAAGTTTCTTCATTCCTCCAGTCTCAGACTTCTTTGAATAATCAGAGTGCTGCTGACCAGCTCCATAATCTCTGCCTGAATGACACTCATCTACAATCAAAGACAGCTGAGGTTTTACTTCATCAACATCTTGAGCCTCGCTAGAGAACCCACAATCAGTTTTCTCAATTTCTCCATTGTCACTCTGACCCTTTGCATCATCCTCCAAAACCAAAGACAGATCAGGGTTTGAGTCATTCTTATGATCTTCACTAGAAAACCCCAAGTCAAATTTTTTATCATGGTGTTCATCAACCGATTTTTTGAAATCAAATGTCATTGATGATTCAGGAAAGTGTTCACACGTTGATAAATCCGCCACGTTACCATTTGACGACTCATTGGCAGAATTTAGTACTGATGTGGGTGAGTTACCAGAGTCACCAGTGTTTGATTTATCCATGGAAACTTCTTGATCTTTAGAAGCGAATTTCGGTTGGGGAAGCAATTGTCCCGAACCCTTGTCCAGTTTCGGGCACTGACTACTTTTAGGAGTACCTATTTGAAATTCATTAGAAGAATTGTCAGCTACTTTGACATACTTCTCCAAACTGAAAAATCAGCTTTTGTAATTCAAGGTTCAAGAAAAGAAAAATTACAACTCACAAGAATTATCTTTTGCGATATCCATCAGATAAGGAAGCAATCTTTTATAGCTAACTGAACCCGGAGTTTTGAATAGTTTCCTACTAAAACATGGTCTGAGCACCTAATCCAAAATCCCAGACTATTTCACATCAGCATTAAGCATAAAAGTTATAGAATCTACTACAGAAATTTCCATGTGTAAAGTTCTAATTGTTATCAACATTCTGCACAATTAACCAAAAGAAAAAGAAATAAACACACACACAAAGACATTCATTCTGCTTAGAAAGCGTCTTCCTTACCGATTTGGCGTCGGAAATTGAGTGATTCTTCTTGTCATTGTTGGCACAGAAAGCCTCTCCAACACATTTGTCAACTCTCTGAAAACTTCCATTAGAAGGCTTCCCTTCATTTTCATTAACCTCTCCATCATCAAACACCTTGGCATCGGGCGGCACTGTCCGGACATTTTCCTCATTCAAATCTCCAACCGCCTTCACAAGCCCGACATATTCACCATCACCTCCACTCTTCTCCGAACTACCCTTTTGCCCGTTCACATCAACCTTTTCATTCTCATCATTATATGCATTTTTATCCAACCGGGACTCCTCCACAATTGAAGACAAAACCGTGCTTATATCCTTCATATCCTCCTCCGCCACTGTACCATGAGAACCCATATAAAACCTATCTACATTCTGATTGGCGTGGATTGATTTGGGGGAAAAGATCCGTCCTCCATTTTCATTAACCGCTCCATCATCAAACACCTTGCCATCGGGGGGCGTTGTTTGGACACTTTTCTCATTCACTTCACTGACCGCCTTCACAAGCCCGACATACTCACCATCACCATCACTCTTCTCCGAACTACCCTTTTTCCCGTTCACATCAACCCCTTCACTCTCATCATTATATGGATTTTTATCAAACCGGGACTCCTCCACAATCGAAGACAAAACCGTGCTTATATCCTTCATATTCTCCGCCGCCACTGTACCATGAGAACCCATATAAACACTGCCTACATTCTGATCGGCGTGGATTGATTTGGGGGAAAAGACCCGTCTGGTGCGGAGATCCTTGATGAGGCATCGGAGTTCGGGGTCGTCGTGGGAAGAAGAGGATTGGTGGATCTGGGATCTGGTGCGGGTGCTGATGCCGATCATGGAATGGGATGGGGCCGGGGGAAGCTTGCGTTTCTTGGATATTCGTTTTGGCTCCATGGCTGCTTGTGTGTTGCACACCCAGACACAGAAAGAGAGAGAGAGAGAGAGAGAGAGAGAGAGATGGCGGGAAATGTTCAAGAATAGTTTAGGGTGCTTTTCTGTGGCGGGAAGGATGCATCCGTTTGGCGGGAAATAAACAGAGTCGGGGTGGGTTGGGTCGCTACCCTCTCATATCAATCTGGATTGAGAGCCCACGTCCAGATTGAGAGCCCACGTCCGATTAAAGCTTCTTTTTTCTTTTTTCTTTTTTGTTGACATGGTATATATATTCACTCAAACTATCATTCAATCATTTAATATTTTCTCTAAATTATCAATTGTGTAATATTCTACTAAAGTATTAAAAAAAATGTCAATGTTCCCTAAGGCTAGCAATTTTTGTATTTTTCCCTTTTTTTTTTTTTTTTTAAAAAAAAAATTTTTATATAGTTTTTAATCTTTGTATATTTCATTTGAGGGTATTTACTTCTAAAAAATGCATATTCTATTAAAATTTAACGATCTTAACTAAAAGAAGGAAATTTTTTGTCAATAAATAGTAATTGAAGGTAGTTGAGTTTAACAAGTGGTAGTTCATGGGACGATATAAAAATGAGTGGTAGTTCACATGTGTCACACGTACTAATGTGGCACATAACGAATTCTGCCAAATTTTTTAAATTGTAGAAACTTTTTTTTTTTTTTTCCCTCTTACTTCATAGAACGTTTTGTCACTTTTTTGACCTCAAATAGTTATTTATAGAGACCAAAAGTCCATTTATCCCATAAATTAAAGCGACGCGCGTTCTTTTTATTTATTTATTTATTTATTTTCTTAAAGCACTAACATGCCTCTTGTAACAAACTCTCTTGGTATTCCCTAAACCAAGGGAACCAGAAGTGTCACTAAAGATTTATGGTAATATTTTTGCTTGATAAGGGTACTAAAATTTTTTCATCAAGAAATTGATATTAAGATGATGTGGAGCTCATTCATTGAAGATGATCAAAACAATTAATAAAAAAAAAATGATACATGTACTAATGAATAAACTCTACATCATTTTGATACTCATAGCATTTATCGTTTTGCTTCCCTTGCTACTATTTTATTTTTTAAAAAAAAAAAATGTTTTCTCTCTCGTTTCTTTCCTTTTTCTTTTTCCTAATAGTTTGGTTTCCTAAATATAAGAAAAATTGCTGCTAATAGCAATTTAACAGTTAAAAGCTAATTTTGAAAACTCTTTTCACAAAAAACACGAAGGCGAAAATTCTAGGTATACATGAGCCTTGTTTGGCTAAAATTTCAATTTTTTTAACACCCCAATATTCTTATTTTTTATATCACATCAACCATTTTGTATTACTATTCAAATAAAAAATTATTATTATTATTTTTTTCATTTTTCATATAAAAAAATTCAAAATTTTTATCTATATTATATTCCATAAATAACTTCCAAACAAAAAAAACCACCTATAATGTCCATTACCAAACGGGGCCCATATAACTCTTTGTGTATGGCGGCCCAAAATGAAAAATGACTATGTACGTGGCATGCGATTTTTCTCACGGAAACATGCACTTGGAAAAACAGTCAAACAAGGTGGCTATAAAAGAAGCATTATGCAAATTCCAATTGCAATTTGCAACGCTTACCCAGAGAAAGAAGCATTTAAGCCACAACTTGCTCAACTCAACACTCCAAGTTGCACTGAATTGACTCCTTAGTCCTTGCAGTTGTATGGGTTTTTCCAAGTTCTTTCTCGATTGAACGTGGACAAGGAAATCGAAGATGACAATTCTAAACCAAACCAAACAGTGCTGGGGACCCATGCACGTGATAAGCCTTCAACTCACACGCCACACATACCTATCAATATCATCCAGGATGTTTTTCTTTTCTTTTCTTTTTTCTTTTTAATAATATTGAAGAACATCTTTAATTTGTAACATTTTTTATTACTCAGACAGAGAGTGCTTACATGCATTATTGTAAGATACAAATATATAACTCCACAAATTCATCCCTAACAACAAGAAGCTAAAGGCAAATGTTTTTGATCAGCAAATTAACATACACTTTTCTAACAACGTGCTTCTCCAATCTCATCCACAAAAGATTTAAGATTCTCATACGAAGAGCCACCTTCCTTGGAAGCCTCCCTAGCCAAATCCCTCCACTTCTTAGCATTCCTTCTCAACTCTCCACCCTCAATAACCAATTCCAAGCACCTCTTGATCTCAACACTCTCAACAATCCCATCCTCATTTGCAGTGACCCGTACTCCCGTCTTCCACACATCCTCTATCAGCTTCGCGTTTGTCCCTTGATCGGTCCACTGGGGGAATGCCACGACAGGCACCCCAGAAACCAAACTCTCCAAAGTCGAATTCCACCCGCAATGTGTCACAAAGCATCCCAACGAGGGGTGTGACAAAACCTCCAATTGAGAGCACCACGGCACGATCTTTCCCTTTTCTTTCAATTCCTCCATACAACTCAATTTATCTTCTTCCTTCTCTTCTTCTCCGTTTTTCTTATCTCTTATAACCCATAAGAAAGGGCGGCCAGAATCCAACAATCCGCGTGCAATTTCTTCCATTTGTTGCTTGGATAACACCAATAAGCTCCCAAACGACACGTAAATAATGGATGATTCGGGTTTGGAGTTGAGCCATTCGATGTAGTCCTTGGAGCTTTGGAAAAAATCTCCTCCAAAAGATTTGTCGGATGGATCTTTTCCATCCAAAAAAGCAGACGGCGTTAGCGGCCCAACTCCAATCAAATTGAACTTTTCGATCGCTCTTAACGACTCCGGCTCCAGCGCATCAAAGGTGTTCACTAGAATTCTCGGCTTGCTTTCTTTTTCAAGCGCTTCAAGTTGCTCTTGAAGTGTTGGGAGCATAAAAGTATACGTATTTGAAGCAAGCAAGAAGGACGGCAGGTCACGGCTAGTGAGCAATGGCAGTCCCGGTAATTGAATCGGACATGAGGGGTCATTGCTGCTGTTCTTGATGACATCACCATAACCATTGAAGAAGTAGTAGTATATGTCCAAAACCATGGCGGGTTGAATCCAAAGAAGCGCTGATGGGAGGTGAAGTTCACTCGCCACGTCCGCAGCCCAAGGGAGGAGGATGGTGTAGACCAAGCCTGTAAATGGGCGACCCTCGTTTGCGCTGGACACGACAAGATCAGTGAGAGCTTGGGAGCCACGGCGCTTGAGCTCGGACATGTAGTTGTCGGCGTCGTCACCATCTTTAAAGCCGTCGTCGTAGCCGTCGGAGAAGGTGGAGAAGGACAAGCAGTCGGCATCAGGGATTTTGGCCATGCGGCGGCGGGCGGCGACGGTGGTGACGAAGGTGACATGCGCCCCCAAGCGAATGAGGCGCTTGGCGAATTGGAGGCCGGGATTGATATGGCCCTGTGCTGGAAATGTTACGAGGAGGAAGTGGGGCCGGGCCATGATGGTGTATTGGCTGCAACTGCTCTGTGCAAATGGCTCTGGGTTGCTCTGTGCAAATGGTGTATTGGTTGATCTGTGCAAATTGCATACTGAAGAGGCAGAAGGATCGCATATAAAGGATGGGGGGGTAGGCGCTATGACGTTTGCGGTGACGATTTGGAGAAATACCTGCCATTTCCGACCAGAAAAAAACAAAGCTTTTGACAAAACATGCCCTCGTGGCTCGTGGTCATCTCTGTTTCACCGCATTTTGGGATCTATTTTGTTAACGAGTTTTTTATTCTGTTTTGTTTATTATCATTTTGGCATTAATAAATCACTCCAAACAAAAAAAAAAAAATGAGGGATAAAATTAAAAACCAACAAATTGCCAAGATTAATTAATGTGCAATGCTTCAATCATATAAGTTAAAGTTGATTAAATATGAAATGCTCAAGTATTTTGGGATTAGGGTCTTCAACAATTTAAAATAAATAGTAGATTATCAAATTACGTGATTTTAGCTATTTTTAGGTATTGAAACACTTGAAAAATATCACATATTGAAAATGTGATATGTTACGACTGACAATTGAGTATATTTTCATCAGGTTATTGCTCTCTAGATTGTAAAAATGCTTTGTACCAAAAATTGTCTTTTGATTTTTTGAATAATAAGCATCTCTGCAACAGTGAAGATGAAACATTATGGAATGAAAATTCTATTTGATTATCTTGATAACACGCCATTTTTTTAATAAGTAACATTTTTCAAGCGTTTTGATACCTAAAAATAGTTTAAATTAATTCATTTGATGTTGCAAAAAAAAAATATATATATACGTAATTTAAGAATATACAATTTTAAAGAAAGTGTTGGAGATAGTCATCTGTATTTTGACGTTTGGATAATAATATAGTAGAGTTGTTGAAATATTAATTAAATAATTAAATCAATAATTTTTTTATCAACTAATAATGTTTTTACGGTAGTCGGTAGCTAGTCCTCATGTCTCAAATTCATTGCATATATTCTCTTAAAGGAATTGTCATAACTACACTGCATTCAACCTGTCACCATTACCCAAAAAATAAAAAAATAACTGTCACCATTATTAACCCAAGTTGTAAACTAATTACAATAATTGTTGTATCTTCTTTAGTCCTAGTAAGATTAATATCTCATATAATTATTCATGTTAATTAGGCCATGACAAAATAATATCTCAGATTAATTGTGTTGTTAATATGCACAATAATTAATGAATAATATAGAATCGAAAAGAGAGAGATTAAGAAAAAGAGTCGAAACACAGATTTAACATGGTTTAGCAATTTGCCTACGTCCACAGTGGGGGGCTGTATTTTTAATACTCTTAATAATTTAGGGTTATATCATATATATATATATATATATATATATATATATATAAATGAAAAACCCTAAACCCTACTTATACGAATGTATTAAAAAAATTTACAAAATACCCCGCTCTGTGAACATCGCTATCGCGACGTTCACTTCGCTTTCATCTGCTTGGCCTTTCATTGATATTAATATGAGTTACCAATTTCAACAAATTGTGACGCTCATCTATTGAAAAGAATTGCAGTTGCCCGTGAGCAATCAAGCAAGCAATATGCTACTTTGAAGGGGTTCTACTAGCTCACACCTTTGTGGGGTTGTGGTGACGGGCTCGCCTTTCCAAACAGTAGCTATGGTTCAAACTAGACATTCTACAGCGGGTGAGAACCCCGATGGTAACGCCCAAAGGAGAAAACTACACTGGTCGCCCCTTCCCATCTTTTTAATTAAAAAAAAAAAAAAAAAATCAAGCAAGCAAGAAACAAACAAAGAAAGAAGCTTTATGTGTACAGTATAATCCTCGGCATCATTCAAAAACAAAAATCATGTGTGGACAAATAAATTCTTCCAAGTCCTTTTTGGGTATATAGATTGTTGGGCAGCCAATTGTTACACGACCGACGCTCTATTTTGATTGGCAAATGAAAAATCTAGTACGACTTTTGTTTCTCACGTCCCAGGATTTTATTTAATACACATGCTTGTTTTAAAATTATTTTGCTTGCTGGCTACTCAAAGTCTCAAACGACACCCTCATGGGTCAATTCCCTTCATGGAGAATTTTTTACATATGTCTTATTAGTATTAGCCGTCTTGGATTCTCATTGATGTCTTAGTGGAGCTGGATCAGGCTATAGCTTAGTCGGATTTGAGGAAGCACCTACAGCTCTTACTGTCTAAGCTTTTTCTATGCGGCTCTCAGCAAGTAGGTGCTACTATAATCACGCCTGACTAGGATAGTCACAATTGGTCTTCTCGACCTACCATTTTTTGAATTAAAAAAAAAAAAAAAAGAAGTGCTTTCGAGATTGCGTTTGCGGACGAGAAAAAAAGAGGTGGAACAAGATCAGGCTTCGTCTCTTGTGGTTGTCCGGCAGAGAAAGACAAATGGTTCTTCCATTAGCTTCTATAATTTTGGCAATAGGATGATTGGCATGACTCATGACACAAAGCTTGGCAGAAGAAGGAAAAACGACTTGTGACTCTTCAATTGGCTTCTTTTATCTGACTCTTTCTTATTTGTACGTCATTCATCACGCAAAACGTCTTTCTTTCTTCTCGTCGGCTCGGATACCATTAAAAACTAAGAGGATGCCCCAAGTAGTTTCTTTCAACCATGTGCTTCGTGGGTCGAATGGGCGGTCATTTTAAGGATTTTTTTTTAAAAAAAAAAACTAATTCAAATAATAACATTTCAATAATAATTAGCATGAATTTTAAAAAAAACTAATTCAAATATATAAAAAATAATAATTACTTACCATCGGGTTGTATATGATATGAATACTATTATGACAACGGACAATTAAGAGCCACTAGGGCCAGTGGCTCTTAATTGCCCAACTAAACTACTGCAGTAATAATCATGGTGCTCAATTAATCCTACTGGATTGTTCTAAATTTTATTTTATTACATTTAATGTGGGGCTGTGTAGTTTGAATGGAAGGCTGAGATTTTTTCAGACAATAAATGTTTTTTTTAAAAAATATAAAATTCATTAATTATTAAAAAAATCAATAATTAAAAAACTAAAACTATTAAAAAAAAAAAAATGAAAAGCCACCCTTGGCCAACATGGGGTGGCCGCCCATGGCAAGATGCGAAAAAATATATATATATTTTCTTTTTCTTTTTTCTCTTTTGGCTTTTTGGCCATGTGGGGGTGGCCTCGGCCATGGGGGAGGTTCATCCAACCCTAGATCGGCCAAGCCACCCCTTTCATTTTTTATTTTATTTTTTTAATAGTTTTATTTTTTAAATATTTTTATTTTTTTAATAATTAATGAATTTTATATCATTTCTTTAAAAAATTAATTTTTTTATTGTGTGAGAAGATCTCAGCCTTCCATCCAAACTACCGCACTGTACCTAAACCTCGCCTTCTAATACGTGCATCAATGTGCATGATGTACATGTTTTTGGGTTAATTGGTTGTCCACAATCGTCTTCATGACCCGAAAATATTTCCATTAAGATTCTTCTAACTACACTATCAATTTTCACGCTTTGAAAAAAAAAAAAAAAAAAAAAACAACAACAACAACAACAACAATGCCCCAGCCCCCCACCAGCAAGTCAAAATGCTTTACAACAATAACTCAACCAACATGGTCAGTTGAGCAAAACTTGGTGGCATATACAAACTCAAACGGCTAAGAGGCAAAAAATCTAACATATCAAGTACAAAACATAAACCCCATTTCAGATATGAAAGATAATTATCTCATACATGTACATCAAGACAAGTACTTAAGCATACAGAATCCAACCTGCTTATTGGTAATCATGTTATTTATCTTAAAGCTTAAACTACTTAAGCTCACTTAAGAAGAGTTGGGCTTAATCTTCCTTCCTTTCACATTAACACAATCAAACCCGCATCCACAGGTTGGGCTCTCATCGAAATTACTGACTGCAAAATCTGCGGAAGCAATCCCCACACAGAATTCTAGCTAATCATCAATACGAGTCACTATCACAATACTGAGCCATATCAGTAGTACCTAAAATTTGATTTCACTCAAGCTTGAGTTCATATATGATATAAATATTATTATAAAGTTCTTAAGCCAACTGCAAAGGACGAGATTTTAACACTTGCTAAAACTATAATTTATTTATTTATTTTTGATAAGTAATCAAAAGATACAAACTGGAATGAATGAATGATCCACATCATCAAGAACTAATACCCTTTTAAAGAAAACCCTATGCTTTATCAAAGTAATTTCATAATCAATCTTACTGGAGTCGCCAGGATCTTATAAAGAAGTTTATTTTGCAAATGGATCAGATCGTCCTTTTGGGAGCACTACAACCCACAAAAATGCCTGCAAAAAATTACCAATGTGTTTTAAATGCCGGGAAAAGTCAATAGTAGCGGCATTTCAGGCAACAGTAGGTAAAAGGTTATGAATGTTAGCTGCGGATTTTTTTATTTTTTATTTTTTTTTATTTTTTGGGTTTATGCTTCCAGTCAAAATCAAAATTACACAGTTGAAAGGTTTCCAGAACAAGAGGACAAAAGTGGTAACATCTACAAAATTGAAAACTGAGACTTAGCAAGAAACCTCTCAAGTTCTACATGGTATGAATGTTATGACAATAGCTAGCCCGGCAATACTATAATATGTGTCAGATCAGGCAATGCACAGGTATCTGTATTGGTATATGATGAAATCCAACAAAATTTATGAGTGAAAACAAAGCTTAGGAGATTGCACCTTGCTTGGCTGATGCAACAATTTGATTCTTCTAGCCTCTTGAACCTCCTCTATCAGTTTCTCCACGTCCTGATGGTATGGAACAAGAAAACACATCTGGAGTTTGACTTTATGCCTGATTTTGGGCTACTAAGGTGAAATTCTAGATTGTATAAGTCCTCAGAATTAATCCCATGTTGAATACAATGATGTCAAAAGTATGAATCGATTAACTAAAATGATTGAGTTACATCAGGACTCTAACAACTCTTCAGATCAGTATGGAAACCATACAAATAGTATAATCCTCACTTTCTAATAAATGGAAGCTGAATGCTCCATGATCCAAAATTTCCACCTATCTCCGGTGAAATAAAACACAACCAATGAAGTTCCTATGTGTAATTATTTTACCTGAGGTTGGAGATTGGGAATTAGTTTCAGGTCCTCCATCATCTTACTTGAATGCCATGTTGATTTACTTACCACACAAACCACGATTGCCAACAATCTGCATTGTTAAGCTTAATACAACTGTATAAGTACCCTAATGGTCTGGCCATTAGGATAATATTTTGGGTAAATTACTGCATTGTTAAGCTTAATACAACAGGCCGGTGACTGTGGCAGGTTACAGAACATAAACAAAGTTTTGTCAAGAGTAGAGTAGCAATGAAATCTGTCGCCTTCCCTATCATCAACAATATTCTGTAATATTTCATTAATAATACTTGTCTCTTACCAACAAACAAAATTATTAAAAGAAAATGAACTTAGCATAGAAAACTCCCTTAAATCTCATGAATTATTAAACAAAGAGCTGCTTGATGATAAAATTCACATTATAAACATAGCAGATCAGGAGAAGCTGCACTTATGAGCTTTCTGTTAAGTTGATTAGCACACCATCAGAGGGTATTGGCCCCATCAGAAAATTGGTTGACACATTGCTTCAAAATGTCCAAAAAGGCAACAATAATAATGAGCTCATCCAGCTTCCCAAGTGACCGAGGGATATATACACTCAGAGAGTTACTTGAAATATCCCTGTATGAGCAGAAGACAAAATTCATCTGTAAAACACAAACTTGATCCAATCAAATAACTTGTATAAACTGATTAAAGTAGGCATAATTTACTTCAACAATATTGACCATTCTTTTAACATTTTCTACTCAGACAACATATTGTGATACTTTCAACTCTTTAAACCCTATTAACTCAGGCTCATTTCATCTGAAATTAATATCTGATAGGCATAATTTGGTTCAACTTTTTCCTTGATAAGTAATAATATTAATTATAATGAAGCACGCAGGATGTATTCATTTCCAATAACTCTTAAAAAGGAATGTTACAATCTAGAGACATTCAGTGAAAAAGCAATTAAAAAATAGATGCTTCAATCTGTCTAAAGGAAGTTCAATCCTTCAAAAGGCCAATAATTTCTTTCAAGCCCGAATATCCACATTAGACATAATGGCATCAAGTTCCATAAACTATTTCTGTACTGGCCTAGTCTACATCCCCAGCAAGAGAGTAGATCCGCCACCATCCTTGGCATTACTCATTTAACTCCACATAACATGAGTATTTTTGTTTTCTTTTTACCAAAAGGAATTGAGCAGTGAAGCAATAAATGAATTGAGCAATGAATCCGCCCCTGTTTGCTTCAACATTTTGCTATTAAGATACCCTTATTCTTCATGTGCGCTGCCCTGCAAATCTTGTGTAAATTCATTAAAAATAAAATAGGATAAACTCAGGCTATATTTTCATGTCTGACAGGCACTGAAATGTCAATGGATTATGATAGATTTCCATTTGAAAGAGATGGGAGGCCCTATACTACAATTAAGAGAAAGGGGTAATAATCCGGCTTACTTGAAGCAGAGATGAGCAAATTTCTTCCCCTGTTCAAGGATGATGAAATGAAGGTGCAAGGGTGGAGTGGTTAGAAATACCTGCTTACACCTCTGCACCTTCAGTTCATCATCCTTGAACTCTTCTTCAAGTTCAGCGAATGGAGAATCCAACACGTACTGCTGATGGATCTACGCGGTAAAACAACGGTAGAGCCTGCAGGCCCGTTGTTTTTGGACAAATCAAGCTCGTCCAAGAGCCATCTAGATGATGTTTAGTCTCTAGATCTGGCTCTTCAATCGCTTTGAGAACTGAGCAGTGCTGGTGAAATTTCATCACGTCTTTTAAGCTCGCCATCCGTGAAGGTGTTGATTCCGTTTCAATCATCGGAGGTCAACAATTTTACCGTTGTTCTACCACGTAGACCCATCGGAAGTACGGTATCATATTCAACCCAATTATGAGGCCCAGGTGTGGCAACTTCGTTATAAAAGAAGGAGGTCGAGAAACGCAAACGCTGGCCGCTGGGGGCATCTTCCTTGCAAGGAAAATACTCATCACCCCCCTCTAATTTGCAGAAATTATATGTTGTTCCTCAGATTTTTCTTTTCTTTTCTTATATCACCAAATTCCTCTTTGATCACCATCTAATTTGAAAAATCACAAAAGATAAATGCTTTACATATTTTTACTCTCATAACATTTTGCATAACAGTGAAAATTATCATTTGATCCAAAATCGAATAGGGATCTGTTCAAATTCTAATCAATGAATACATATTAGAGAGTATAAAAGTAAAAGGAAACAAAATTCATTTCAGTTCAAATGAAGTGAAAAATATTCGGCTAGTTATATTAGAGGAGTATTTTTATTTTTTTTACTTTATGAGATTGACAAAAATATCCTACACTATAACTAATTGGATATTCTCCCGTTCAAATAAAATAAAGATGATCATAATTCTAATGAGAAGTGCACGTAACACTTATCTTCATTTAATTTCAAATGAATTAGAGGCAATAGTCTCTCAATTTAAGGCCGCTTACCCTTAAATTAGAGGCAATAGTCTCTCAATTTCAAATGAATACTATTCAACAGAATTCAAATTTGATGCATTTAACAATATACCTGATTTTTTATTATTTAAATTTTAAAAAAGAAGTGTCAACATTCACTTTGAATACACATTTTTTTTTTTTTTTTTAAATCAACTTCGAATACACTGTTAGAAAGAAATGTATTATTTTTAACAACCACCTTGTGCAATCTCATCGACAAAAGCTTTAAGATTGTTATATGAAGAACCGCCTTCCTTGGCAGCCTCCGTAGCCAAAGCCTTCCATTTCATAGCATTCCTTCTAATATCTTCCCCTCTCCCTCCTCCTAGAATCAATTCCAAGCATCTCTTGATCTCATCACCTCCCACAATTCCATCCTCATTTGCAGTCACCCTCACTCCCGTTTTCCACACGTCTTCGATCAACTTCGCGTTTGTCCCTTGATCTGACCATTGGGGGAACGCAACCATTGGCACCCCACAAGTTAAGCTCTCCAAAGTTGAATTCCACCCGCAATGTGTCACAAAACATCCCAACGAAGGATGTGACAAAACCTCAAATTGAGAGCACCATGGCACGATTTTTCCCTTTTCTTCCAATTCCTCCATGCAACTCAATATATCTTCTTCCTTCTCTTCTTCTCCGTTTTGCTTATCTCTTATGACCCACAAGAAGGGGCGGCCAGACTCCAACAATCCACGTGCAATTTCCTCCATTTGTTGCTTGGATAACACCAATATGCTCCCGAACGACACGTATACAACGGATGATTTGGACTTGGAGTTGAGCCATTCGATGTAGTCCTTGGAGCTTTGGAAAAGATCTCCTCCAAAAGAAGTGTCGGATGGATCTTTTCCATCCAAAAAAGCAGACGGCGTTAGCGGCCCAATTCCAATCAAATTGAACTTTTCGATCGCTCTTAACGCCTCGTGCTCCAGCGCATCAAAGGTGTTCACTAGTATTATCGGCTTGCTTTCTTTTTCAAGCGCTTCAAGTTGCTCTTGAAACATAGAAGTATACGTATTTGAAGCAAGTAAGAAGGACGGCAGGTCACGGCTAGTGAGCAATGGTAGTCCCGGTAATTGTATCGGACAGGAGGGGTCATTGCTGCTGTTCCTGATGACATCACCATAACCATTGAAGAAGTAGTAGTATATGTCCAAAACCATGGCGGGTTGAATCCAAATAACCGCCGATGGGAGGTGAAGTACACTCGCCACGTACCCAGCCCAAGGGAGGAAGATGGTGTAGACCAAGCCTGTAAATGGGCGACCCTCGTTAGCGCTGGACACGACAAGATCAGTGAGAGCTTGGGAGCCACGGCGCTTGATCTCGGAGTTGTAGTTGCCGGCGTCGTCACCATCTTTAAAGCCGTCGTCGTAGCCGTCGGAAAAGGTGGAGAAGGACAAGCCGTCGGGATCAGGGATTTTGGCCATGAGGCGGCGGGCGGCGACGCTGGTGACGAAGGTGACGTGCGCCCCCAAGCGAATGAGGCGCTTGGCGAATTGGAGGCCAGGATTGATATGGCCCTGGGCCGGAAATGTTATGAGGAGGAAGTGGGGCCGGACCATGATGGTGTATTGGCTGTAACTTCTCTGTGCAAATGGCTCTGGTTGCTCAAATTTTGAGACATTCATGTTGAGGACGCAGAAGGATCGTGTATAAAGGATGGGCGGAATAGTTGTTATGACGTTCGCAGTGACGATTTGGAGAAAGGCCTGCCATTTCCGACCAATAAAAAACAAACTTTTAGGACTTCTTTGTTATTTTCTCTACTTTTTTTAATGATTCAGAGGGAAAATAAGTTTTTTTATTTTTATTTTAACATGTGATTACTAGAGTATAATATAGCAATCTTAATGGTTATAGGTAATATAGAAATTTTACTGTGGGTGGCTTTTTGTGACCACATATAAAGAAGCTACTTCGAATGCTTTAATAAAACTTGCCCTCGTGGCCATCTCTGTTTTATGCAGTTTGGGCTTTATTTTGTCAACGAGTTTTTATTCTTTTTTTTTTTTAAAAAAAATAAGGCATTAATAAATCACTCCAAAAAGAAAAGAGGGGTAAAAACCATAAGCTAAAGTTGATTAAATATGAAATGCTTTAAGTATTTTGGGGATTAAGGATCCCTAGCTTACAATTTTAAAGAAATAGTAGATTATCAAATTATGTGATTTTGGCTATTTTTAGATATTGAAACGCTTAAAAAATATTACATATTAAAAATGTGATATGTTACCGTTGAGAATTGAGTATATTTTAATCAAGTTCATGCTATCTATGTTGTAAAAAAGCTGTGTCAAAAATTGTCTTTTAATTTATGAAGAAGAATCGTCTCTACAAAAGTAAAGATGAAGCCTTATGAGAGAAAAATTATTTTTGATTATCTCAATAACATGTCACTCTTTTAATAGGTAGCATTTTTCAAGCGTTTTGATGTTTTAAAATAGTTTAAATTACGTAATTTGATAATTTTCTATTTTTAAATAAATTGTAGGGGATTGTGATTTTCGCCTCATCTGTAGTTTGGACCATAATTCATAATATAATAGAATTGTTATAATATTAATTAAATAATTAAATCTATAATTTTTTTTATGAACTTAAACTTTTAAATAGATAATGTTTTTACGATAGCTAGTCGTCATGTCTCAAATACATTGCATATATTCTCTTAGAGGAATTGTTAGAAGTAAATGAAGTGTATTGAACCTGTCACCATTATTAACCCAAGTTGTAAACTAATGACAATAATTGTAATATCTTTTTTGGTTTCAGCAAGACTTTTAGGAATCGAATCCTCTCTAGTCTATTTGGAAAGTCAATCCTCTTTATAATATAAGGATCAGGACCCTCTCTAATCCAAATTAATTGTGCTGCTCATATGTTTAAAAGTATTGCTTTGGCCAAGGGCACAATCAAGCCAAAAAAAAAAGCTTTATCGTGTGTACAGTATATTCCTCAGCATCATTGAAAAACAAAAATCATGTGTGGACAAATAATTCTTCCAACTTACACGAGTCACGACTCAAACAACACTCTCACGGGTCAATTCCCTTAAATTTTCCCTTTTGAAAATTTGTACATGCCACTAAGATTTTGTTTGATAAAATGATTTTCGTTGAATATTTTCATCGGAAAACCTGATGGTGGGCGAGTAAAGTTATGGCAGTCTCAATAAGATTGAGTTTGTCGATTTGAAAATGAGATGCACAAATTCAAAAAGTATTTATCATTTTCAAAAATAAAAACAATTTTTTGAAGAATTCAAATCTTATCCAATCAAGCAGCCACTTTCAAGAGTACGTTTGTGGACAAGAAAAAAAAAAGTGTCTTCCACAAATGCTAAATTTGTTTCGCCAAAAAAGTTTTATTGAAACAAGAAAAGTCTCGAAAACCCATACCTCTATAAGCCTTTGAAAGTCAATTTTGCTCCAACTCATCCAATGAATCATTTTCTCCTTTTCTTGGTGGCCCCAAAAAAATTTCATCATCAACGAATTGATCTCTGAGCACAGTGCTTTTGGAAGCATGGAAACACTCATGCAATAGGTTGGTATTGCCTGGATAATTGCCTTTAGCAGAATTGAATTTGAGAATTTCCTTCCCATCTTGGGACATGAATTTGAGTTTCAAATCCTGAAGGCGTTTCCACACTCTCTCCATAATTCTTTTGAATGCAACCATCTGTGACCGGCCCACAAGGGCTGGCAACCCCAAATAAGTATCATAATGCTATATTGTTAGAATCCTTGAAATCCTTTGGATTAGTTCCTTGTTTGCACTTGAGGTATTTCCACTAAAAAAGATGGCAGTCTTATTGTTGTTCATTTTATGTCCTAACGCCAGTTCATATTGCTGCAAGGTAGACGTCATATGGTTCCACTAAGAGATATTAGATCTGTAAAAAAGTAAACTGTCATCTGGGAAAAAAATGTGGCTTATCTTCGGCCCCCTATTGGAAGTGGGCACCCTGTCAACAACCCCACACTACATGGATATTATTTTTTTAAAAATAAATGAAAAAAACTTACCTCACCGATCCCTCATACATTTTTTTTATATATATAAAACAATATACACATAGGATGATAAGACCACCATGGGGAACCGTAGCATTATATGAACAAATTTGGTACAAGAAGCTCTTTAATGCTTTTTAGATGATTTTTTTTTTTTTTTTTTAAAAAAATGTTTTAATGTCACATAAATGTGAAAGTGGTTTTTAAGTGTTTTATATTTTAAGTTATTTGTAATATATATATATATATATATATATATATATGAAAAAAGGAGAATAAAAAAACGTTAACAAGCATGTATGTATGTCAATTGAAGTTCATATCTAAGAAATAACAATTAATTTAAAGCAAATAAAACCCTACTAACCTCACATATTCAACTTCTATTAAGGATGTCACCATTATGACATGACTATTAAACTCTAAATTGTAATCTTTATTTTAATTTTGGAAAAATGTAAAATCAGTTCACGTTGTTTACTTGATTTGTACTGCGCTTTTGTGGTATCAAAATATTTTAAGAGTTTTTGGAGTATACATAAATAATGAAGCGTTCATACTTCATTTTGATACTCCAATGAACTTTTTGCATTACTGCTACGCCTCCATACTACTAACACTCATTGATGTATTATGGCATCGTTGAACACTTCATTACTACACCATACACTTTTATTGATTATATCATTCTCACCGGTCGCTTATGAGAGCCCTCTTATCCCCTGCTACGAGAATTCATGCATCCCTTGATTTAGTTGCAAGCTTTGTTGCCCTAATAGCCGTTGGTCCATTACATTGGTATGAGTGTAATGGACTTAACTCTCTTTTAAATTAATTTTAATAAACAAAACTTATTTCCCCAAAATTGAAACAATGTATATGGGTGCAAGTTTAGTTACCTAAATAAAAGGTGCAAATCTAAATTGTATCAAGACATAAATTTATTACAAACTAGATGCCCCAAGTAATTTCTTTCAACCATGTGCTTCGTGGGATGAATGGGCGATCATTTTAAGTTTTTTTTTTTTTTTTTTTTTTTTTTTTTTTTTAAAAACAAAAATTAATTCAAATTATAAAATTTCAATAATAATTAGCATGAATTTACATAAATGTTTATATATATATAAAATTACTTACCATCGGGTTGTATATGATATGAATAGTATTATGACAACGGACAATTCAAAGCTACAACAATACACGTGAGATAGTTATGCTCAAACAAATGTGCCTCTTGTTATAATTTGACTAGGGCCAGTGGCACTTAATTGCCCAGCCAAGCTGCTGCAGTAATAATTATGGTGCTGGTGCTCAATTAATCGTACTGGATTATTATAAGGGCCCGTTTGGGAGTGCGATTTCAATAAGTGCAATTTTAAAAATTACGTTTTTAAAATCGTTACGTTTTAAAATCACACAAGCGTCTGGTAAAATATGATAAAAAATATTTTTTTTATCAATTGAGTGTTTTGATAACATTAGCATATAATTGCGGTTTCATGACCAAATTACCAACAAGGACATTTCTTTATAACAGTAAAATAACTAACATTGTCTATAAGCCTCCATTTTTAACACCTATGCAAACAAAAGTATGAATTATAATTTGACATTAAGTTTGAATTTTCTACTTAGCCAATTATATATTGCTATATTACTTGTTTCTATATGCTTTTTTGTTTTTGTATTTTTTTTTTCTTCAAACATATTCTAAATAGACATATAATAAAAAATACAAGAACAATCCATCAAATTAAACTAATAATGTTTATCAAATTTAACTATTACATAATTCATCAATAATTTAAATTAGTACTTGATAACTGTTTATTACCCATTAAAAATATATATATATATAAAAAAACATCACTGTTTATTACCCATAAAAAAATATATCACCAACTGTTACAGTGCAATACCCATTAAAAAAAAAAAAAAAATCCATAACAAATTGTTACTGTACGGTACAATTTTTTTTTTTTTTTTTAAAAAAAAGCTATAAAAAATCGTCATTATGCACATCACTATGCAGTGCACATTGACCAAAGAAAAATCATCATCTTGGTCACTGTATAGTATTTTTTTTTTTTAAAAAAAGAAAAAGCCTCAAACGGTTACTGTACACGCACTATCACATTATTGTACGTGTACAGTGATCTATCACAGCATACTATGATGGATTGCAGATCACTATGCATGCACGGTAATCTAAATAAAATTTTGAAAAAAAGAAATCACAACTTTACTCTGTAGAAATGGTCGAAGAACATAAATGTATATATAGAAAGGCACAGTAATCATACAAATCACATAAAATATCACCGAATACCAAACAGTGGAAAGTTTTACAAAAGCAAAGGAATTATATGGAGAGAAAGAAAATATTAAGGTGAGATTATTATGTGGTAGAGGGGGCGGAGAGATGGACAACAACGACGCACACTGCTATAGGGCGGAGAAAGGATGAACGAAACAGAGAGGATGAAGAAAAAAAAAAAAGAAAGAGAAAATAAGGGTTTTAATATATTTTAGGTGGGTATTCTTGGTATTTTTTTTATTCATGCTTAAAAAAAGGTAACTATTGCGCAAAATATCTTTTTAATAGAAATCATGATTTTGTTTTAAATTCGCACTTTTTTCAAATAAGCACCATCTAATTAGCTTATGAAAATCGCAGATTTTTTTGCGATTTTAAAATTTGCGTTTTTAAAATCGCAATCCCAAACATCCTAAAATTGCGATTTGGTTTAAAATTGCAGATTATTTTTTTAAAAACGCACTCTCAAACGCACCCTTCATTTTATTGCATTTAATGTGGGGTTGCATAGTTTGAATGGAAGGCTAATATTTTTTCGGACAATAAAAATTTAATTTTTTTAAAAAAATATAAAATTCATTAATTATTAAAAAAATAAAAGAAAATAAAAAATAAAAAATGAAAAGCCACCCCTCGGCAAACATGGGGTGGCTGCCCGGCCTTGGACAAGGGGGTGATCCTGCCACCCCTAAAAGGTCAAAAATTAAAAAAATAAATAAATAAAAGGTTTTGGGGGCCACCACCAAGGGCCTGGGGTGGTTTCGGCCACTTCCAAAAAAAAAATGGGAGGTTTTGGGGTTGGTCTAGCCATCCTCAAAACACCCTCTTTTTTTTTTTTAAGCTTTGTTTTTGTATTTGGGGGAGGGGGGTGGTCGGACCACCCAGGCCAAGGGTGGCTTGTCTACCCCAGACCGGCTAAGCAACCCCCTTTCATTTTTTATTTTATTTTTTTAATAGTTTTAATTTTTTTTTTTTTTTTTTTAATAATTAATGAATCTTATATTGTTTCTTTAAAAAATTAATTTTTTATTGTCCGAGAAGACCTCAACCTTCCATCCAAACTACTACCGCAATGTATCGCCTCGCCCGTTAATACGTGCATCAATGTGCATGACGTACATGTTTTTGGGTTAATTGGTTGTGCACAATCGTCTTCATGACCCGAGAATATTTCCATTAAGATTCTTGCAACTACACTATCAATTTTCACACTATGAGAAAAAAAAAAAAAATCAACAACAACAACAATGCCCCCACTCCAAAATAATTAAAAAATATATCTATATATATATATATACCACTTGAAGTTAACCAGCAAGTCAAAATGCTTTACAACAATAACTCAACCAACATGGTCAGTTGAGCAAAACTTGCAAAACTTGGTGGCATATACAAACTCAGACGGCTAAGATGCAAAAAATCTACCATATCAAGTACAAAAAATAAACCCCATTTCAGATATGAAAGATAATTATCTCACACATGTACATCAAGACAAGTACTTAAGCATACAGAATCCAACCTGCTTATTGGTAATCATGTTATTTATCTTAAAGCTTAAACTCTTAAGCTCACTTAAGAAGAGCACACCAGATTCTTGGGCTTAGTCTTCCTTTCTTTTCCATTAACACAATCAAACCCGCATCCACAAGTTGGGCTCTCATCGAAATTACTGACTGCAAAATCTGCAGAAGCAATCCCCACACAGAATTCTAGCTCATCATCAATACGAGTCGCTTTCACAATGCTGAGCCATAACAGTAGTACCTAAAATTTGATGCCACTCAAGCTTGAGTTCATATATGATATGAATATTATTATAAAGTTCTTAAGCCTACTGCAAAGGACGAGATTTTAACACTTGCTAGAACTATAATTTTTTATTTTTTTATTTTTGATAAGTAATCAAAAGAACAAATACTTTTTTAAAGAAAACCCTCTACTTTATCAAATTAATTCCATAATCAATTTTACTG
The DNA here is from genome assembly GCF_901000735.1 of Corylus avellana. NCBI lineage: Eukaryota > Viridiplantae > Streptophyta > Magnoliopsida > Fagales > Betulaceae > Corylus > Corylus avellana. Next base: position 29,201,734 of record NC_081544.1, on the reverse strand, counting down.
GAGTCTCCAGGATCTTATAAAGAAGTTTATTTTGCAAACGAATCAGATTGTCCTTTTGGGAGCACTACAACCCACAAAAATGTCTGCAAAAAATTACCAAAGTGTTTTAAATGCCGGGAAAAGTCAATAGTAGCGGCATTTCAAGCAACAATAGGTAAAAAGTTCTAAATGTTAGAAGCGTTCTTTTTTTTTTTTTGTGTGTTTATGCTTCCAGTCAAAATCAAAATTACACAGTTGAAAGGTTTCCAGAACAAGAGGACAAAAGTTGTAACATCTAGAAAATTGAAAACTAAGACTTAGCAAGAAACCTCTCAAGTTCTACATGGTATGAATGTTATGACAACAGCCAGCCTCGGCAATACTATAATATGTGTCAGATCAGGCAATACACAGGTATCTGTATTATGGTATATGATGAAATACAAAAAATTTATGAGTGAAAACAAAGCTTAGGAGATTGCACCTTGCTTGGCTGATGCAACAATTTGATTCTTCTAGCCTTCTGAACCTCCTCTATCAGTTTCTCCACATCCTGATGGTATGGAAGAAGAAAGCACATCTGGAGTTTGATTTTATGCCTGATTTTGGGCTACTAAGGTGAAATTCTAGATAGTATAAGTCCTCAGAATTAATCCCGTGTTGAATACAATGATGTCAAAAGTATGAATCGATTAACTAAAATGATTGCGCTCCATCAGGACTCTAACAACTCTTCAGATCAGTATGGAGACCATACAAATCGTATAATCCTCACTGTCTAATAAATGGAAGCTGAATGCTCCATGATCCAAAATTTCCACCTATCTCCAGTGAAATAAAACACAACCAACGAAGTTCCTATGTGTAATTATTTACCTGAGGTTGGAGATTGGGAATTAGTTTCAGGTCCTCCATCATCTTCCTTGAATGCCATATTGATTTACTTACCACACAAACCACGATTGCCAACAAATCTGCATTGTTAAGCTTAATACAACTGTATAAGTACCCCAATGGTCTGGCCATTAGGATAATATTTTGGGTAAATTACTGCATTGTTAAGCTTAAAACAACTGGCCAGTGACTGTGGCAGGTTACAGAACATAAACAAAGTTTTGTCAAGAGTAGAGTAGCAATGAAATCTGTCGCCTTCCCCATCATCAACAATATTCTGTAATATTTCATTAATAATACTTGTCTCTTACCAACTAACAAAATTATTAAAAGAAAATGAATTTAGTATAGAAAACTCCCTTAAATCTCATGAATTATTAAACAATGAGCTGCTTGATGATAAAATTCACATTATAAACAAAACAGATCAGGAGAAGCTGCGCTTATGAGCTTTCTGTTAAGTTGATTAGCACACCATCAGAGGGTATTGGCCCCATCAGAAAATTGGTTGACACATTGCTTCAAAATGTCCAAAAAGGCAACAATAATAATGTGCACATCCAGCTTCCCAAGTGACCGAGGGATATATACACCAAGAGAGTTACTTGAAATATCCCTGTATGAGCAGAAGACAAAATTCATCTGTAAAACACAAACTTGATTCAATCAAATAACTTGTATAAACGGATTAAAGTAGGCATAATTTACTTCAACAATATTGACCATTCTTTTAACATTTTTCAACTCAGACAACATATTGTGATACTTTCAACTCTTTAAACCGTATTAACTCAGGCTCATTTCATCTGAAATTAATATCTGATAGGCATAATTTGGTTCAACTTTTTCCTTGATAAGTAATACTATTAATTATAATGAAGCACGCAGGATGTATTCAAATGCAAGGAGTCCAATAACTCTAAAACAGGACTGCTACAATCTAGAGACATTCAGTTAAAAAGCAATAAAAAAAAATAGATGCTTCAATCTTTCTAAAGGAAGTTCAATCCTTCAACAGGAAAAAAAATTCCTTTCAAGCCCTAATATCTACATTAGACATAATGGCACCAAGTTCCATACACTAGTTCTGTACTGATCTAGTCTACATCCCCAGCAAGAGAGTAGATCAGCCACCATCCTTGGCATTACTCATTTAACTCCACATAACATGAGTATTTTTTTTTTTTTTAACCAAATATCATTTGGAATTGAGCAATGAAGCAATAAATGGTCGGTCCCCTGTTTGCTTCAACATTTTGCAACTTATAAGATACCCTTATTCTTCATGTGCGCTGCCCTGCAAATCTTGTGTAAATTCGTTAAAAATAAAATAGGATAAACTCAGGCTATATTTTCATGTCAACATTCACTTTGAATACACCTTTTTTTTAAATCAACTTCGAATACACTGTCAGAAAGAAATGTATTATTTTTAACAACCACCTTGTACAATCTCATCGACAAAAGCTTTAAGATTGTTATACGAAGAACCGCCTTCAGTGGCAGCCTCTGCAGCCAAAGCCTTCCATTTCATAGCATTCCTTCTAATATCTTCCCCTCTCCCTCCTCCTAGAATCAATTCCAAGCATCTCTTGATCTCATCACCTCCCACAATTCCATCCTCATTTGCAGCCACCCTCACTCCCGTCTTCCACATGTCCTCAATCAGCTTCGCGTTTGTCCCTTGATCCGACCACTGGGGGAACGCCACCACTGGCACCCCACAACTTAAGCCCTCCAAAGTTGAATTCCACCCGCAGTGTGTCACAAAACATCCCAATGAGGGGTGTGACAAAACCTCCAATTGAGAGCACCACGGCACGATCTTTCCCTTTTCTTCCAATTCCTCCATACAACTCAATTTATCTTCTTGCTTCTCTTCTTCTCCGTTTTCCTTAGCTTTTATGACCCACAAGAATGGCCGGCCGGAATCCAACAATCCGCGTGCAATTTCCTCCATTTGTTGCTTGGATAACACTAATAAGGTCCCGAACGACACGTATACAACGGATGATTTGGGCTTGGAGTCGAGCCATTCCATGTAGTCCTTGGAACTTTGGAAAAGATCTCCTCCAAAAGAAGTGTCGGATGGATCTTTTCCATCCAAAAAAGCAGACGGCGTTAGCGGCCCAATTCCAATCAAATTGAACTTTTCGATCGCTCTTAACGCCTCCAGCTCCAGTGCATCAAAGGTGTTCACTAATATTATCGGCTTGCTTTCTTTTCCAAGCGCTTCAAGTTGCTCTTGAAGCGTTGGGAGCACAAAAGTATGCGTATTTGAAGCAAGCAAGAAGGACGGCAGGTCACGGCTAGTGAGCAATGGCAGTCCCGGTAATTGTATCGGACAGGAGGGGTCATTGCTGCTGTTCCTGATGACATCACCATAACCATTGAAGAAGTAGTAGTATATGTCCAAAACCATGGCGGGTTGAATCCAAATAACCGCCGATGGGAGGTGAAGTTCACTCGCCACGTCCCCAGCCCAAGGGAGGAAGGTGGTGTAGACCAAGCCTGTAAATGGGCGACCCTCGTTAGCGCTGGACACGACAAGATCAGTGAGAGCTTGGGAGCCACGGCGCTTGATCTCGGACATGTAGTTGCCGGCGTCGTCACCATCTTTAAAGCCGTCGTCGTAGCCGTCGGAGAAGGTGGAGAAGGACAAGCCGTTGGGATCAGGGATTTTGGCCATGCGGCGGCGGGCGGCGACGGTGGTGACGAAGGTGACGTGCGCCCCTAAGCGAATGAGGCGCTTGGCGAATTGGAGGCCGGGATTGATATGGCCCTGGGCCGGAAATGTTATGAGGAGGAAGTGGGGCCGGACCATGATGGTGTATTGGCTGTAACTGCTCTGTGCAAATGGCTCTGGTTGCTCAAATTTTGAGACATTCATGATGAGGACGCAGAAGGATGTATAAAGGATGGGGGGAATAGTTGTTATGACGTTTGCAGTGACGATTTGGAGAAAGGCCTGCCATTTCCGACCAGAAAAATACAAACTTTTAGGACTTCTTTGTTATTTTTTCTACTTTTTTGTAATGATTCAGAGAGAACATAAGTTTTTCTTTTAATTTTAATATGCAATGATTGGAGTACAACCCTATACATATAGTATGAGTTATATAGGTACGGTTAAATAAAATCGCACGCCGGCAAATTTTTATTTTTTATTTTTATTTTTTGGTGCATTAAAATATTAAAAATATAATTTCCTGCACGCTCTGAATAGCACGTCGGCAATTTTTTTTTTTTTTTCATTAAAATATTTTTAAAATAATTTCCTGCACGGGGTGCATAGTGCTCTGAATCACGACTCAGGTTGGTAATATAACAACTCTACTGTAAGTCACTTTTTGTGACTACATATAAAGGAGTTACTTTGAATGCTTTAACTAAACTTGCCCTCATGAGTCATGACCATCTTTGTTTTATGCATTTTGGGCTTTATTTTGTCAACGAGTTTTTATTCTATTTTTTTTATTATCCTTTTTTTAAAAAAATAATAATAATAAGGCATTAATAAATCACTCCAAAAAGAAAAGAGGGAAAAAAAACCATAAGCTAAAGTTGATTAAATATGAAATGCTTTAATTATTTTGGGAATTAAGGATCCTTACAATTTTAAAGAAATAGTAGCTTATCAAATTATGTGATTTTGGCTATTTTTAGGTATCGAAACGCTTAAAAAATATTACATATTAAAAATATGATATGTTATCGATGAGAATTGAGTATATTTTCATCAAATTGATGTTATCTATGTTGTAAAAAAGCTTTGTATCAAAAATTATCTTTTAATTTATGAAGAAGAATTGTCTCTACAAAAGTAAAGATGAAGCCTTATGAGAGAAAAATTATTTTTGATTATCTCGATAACATGTCACTTTTTTAATAGGTAGCATTTTTTAAGCGTTTTGACGCTTTAAAATAGTTTAAATTACCTAATTTGAGAATTTTCAATTTTTAAATAAATTGTAAGGGATTGCGATTTTCGCCTCATCTATATTTTGGATAATGATTCATAATATAATAGAGTTGTTATAATATTAATTAAATAATTAAATCTATATTTTTTTTTTTATGAACTTAAACTTTTAAATAAATAATGTTTTCACGTTAGCTAGTCGTCATGTCTCAAGTACATTGCATATATTCTCTTAAATGATTTGTTAGAAGTAAATGAAGTGTATTCAACCTGTCACCATTATTAACCCAAGTTGTAAACTAATTACAATAATTGTAATATCTTTTTTGATTTCAGCAAGACTTTTAGGAACTGAATCCTTTCTAGTCTATTTGGAAAGCTAATCCTCTTTACAATATAAGGAACATGATCCTCTCTGGTTCAGATTAATGCTCATATGTTGAAAAGTATTGCTTTGGCCAAGGGCAATCAAGCCAACCGAAAAAAAAAAAAAAAAAAAAGAAGGCTTTGTCATGTGTTCAGTACATTCCTCAGCATCATTGAAAAACAAAAATCATGTGTGGATAAATAATTTTTCCGATTGTTACACGAGTCACGACTGACGCTCTATTTTGATTGGTAAATGAAAAATGTAGTACGACTTTTTACGTTGAATTAATTTATTTAATACACATGCTTTTTTTAAAATAGTATTTTGCTTGCTGGCTACTAAAAAAGGAGTTGTGATTTAGAGCACACAGCATGCTTAGCACACCGTACAAGAATTTTTTTTTTTAATATTTTAATACAAAAAAAATATATATATATATATTTTGCCCGCGTGCTAAGCTATTTTACTTCACCCCTCAAAAAGTCTCAAACAACACTATCATGGGTCAATTCCCTTAAATTTTCCCTTAGAAAATTTGTACATGCCACTAAGATTTTGTTTGATAAAATGATTTTCATTGAATATTTTCAACAGAAAACCTGGTGGTGGACGAGTAAAGTTATGAGCGTCTTAATAACGTCTTAATCTGAAAATGAGATGCTCAAATTTAAAAAATATTTATCATTTTTAAAAATAAAAACAATCTTTTAATAAATTCAGATCTTATCCAATAAGCAGTCGCTTTCGAGAGTACGTTTGTGGACGAGAAAAAAAAGAAGTGGAACACGTACAATCAGGCTTTGTCTCTTGTGGTTGTCCAGCAGAGAGACACATAATTAGTTAGTGGGTCTGAAATTGGCATGATGCTTGACAAGAAGAAGGAAAGCTGACGTGTATTTTATTACTTTCTAATTCTATCTCACTCTCTCTTCTTTCTTCTCGTCGACTCTCGAATATCATTAAAAACTGATTAAGAGGATGCCCCAATCCCCATTGCTCCTGCAGTTTCTTTCAACCGTACCATGTGCTTCGTGGGACGAATGGGCTGTCATTTTAAGTTAATTTATTTAATTAATTCAAATAATAATTAACATGAATTTACAAAAATATAAACATTGATTATATCTATTTTATATACATAAAAATTACTTACCATGGGGTTGTATATGATGTGAATATTATTAAGATACAATTCTTTTTTCTTTTTTCTTTTTTTTGATAATTTTACTTCAAACCTTTGAATTATTAAACTCTTTTAAATCTCATGAATTATTAAACAAATAGTTGCTTGACGATAAAATTCACATTACAAACTTAACAGATCAGGACAAGCTGCGCTAATGAGCTTTCTGTGAAGTTGATTAGCACACCATCAGGCATCAGAGCGTGTTGACCACATCAGAAAATTGGTTTGACACATTGCTTCAAAATGTCCAAAAAGGCAACAATAATAATGAGCTCATCCAGCTTCCCAAGTGACCGAGGGATATATACACTCAGAGAGTTACTTGAAATATCTCTATATGAGCAGAAGACAAAATTCATCTGTAAAACACAAACTTATAAGATACCCTTATTCTTCATGTGCGCTGCCCTGCAAATCCGGCATACTTGAAGCAGAGATGAGCAAATTTCTTCCCCTGTTCAAGGATGATGAATTGAAGGTGCAAGGGTGGAGTGGTTAGAAATACCTGCTTACACCTCTGCACCTTCAGTTCATCATCCTTGAACTCTTCTTCAAGTTCAGCGAATGGAGAATCCAACACATACTGCTGATGGATCTACGCAGTAAAACAACGGTAGAGACTGCAGGCTCGTTGTTTTTGGACAAATCAAGCTCGTCCAAGCACCATCTAGATGATGTTTAGTCTCTAGACCTGGCTCCTCAATCGCTTTGAGGATAGAGAAGTGCTGGTGAAATTTCATCAAGTCTTCTAAGCTTGCCATCCATGAAGGTGTTGATTCCGTTTCAATAATCGGAAGTCAACAATTTTACCGTTGTTCTACCACGTAGACCCATTGGAAGTACGGTATCATATGCAACCCAATTATGAGGCCCAGGTGTGGCAACTTCCTTATAAAAGAAGAAGGTCGAGAAACGCAAACGCTGGGGGCATCTTCCTTGCAAGGAAAATACTCATCACCCCCCTCTAAACTGCAGAAATTATATGTTGTTCCTCAGATTTTTCTTTTCTTTTCTTATATAACCAAATTCCTATTTGATTACCATCTAATTTGAAAAATCACACAAGATAAATGCTATACATATTTTTACTCTCATAATATTCTGCATAACAGTGAAAATTATCATTGGATCCAAAATCGAATAGGGATCTATTCAAATTCTAATGAATGAATACATACTAGAGAATGTAAAAGTGGGAGGGAACAAAATCTTTTTCAGTTTAAATGAAGTGGAGAATATTCGGTTTTGTCTTTTTTTACCTTTTAAGATGGATAAAAATAACATCTACCATAACTAACAAGATATTCTCCAAATGAAATAAAATGAAAATGATTATAATTCAAATGAAAAGTATATGTAACACTTATTTTCACTTAAAGCATTGAATGTGTTTGACCGCCACTTACCCTAAATTAGAGGTAATAGTCTCTCAATTTCAAATGAATGCTATCCAATTTATGGTCATAATTCAAATTTTATGCATTTAACAATTTACATGAATTTTTATTATTTAAATTTTTAAAAAGAAGTATCAACATTCACTCTGAATGCACCTTTTTTTTAATTCAACTTCGAATACACTGTCAGCAAGAAATGTGATATTTTTAACAACCACCTTGTGCAATCTCATCGACAAAAGTTTTAAGATTGTTATACGAAGAACCGCCTTCGTTGGTAGCCTCCGCAGCCGAAGCCTTCCATTTCATAGCATTCCTTCTAATATCTTCCCCTCTCCCTCCTCCTAAAATCAATTCCAAGCATCTCTTGATCTCATCACCTCCCACAATTCCATCCTCATTTGCAGTCACCCTCACTCCCGTTTTCCACACGTCTTCGATCAACTTCGCGTTTGTCCCTTGATCTGACCATTGGGGGAACGCAACCATTGGCACCCCACAAGTTAAGCTCTCCAAAGTTGAATTCCACCCGCAATGTGTCACAAAACATCCCAACGAAGGATGTGACAAAACCTCAAATTGAGAGCACCATGGCACGATTTTTCCCTTTTCTTCCAATTCCTCCATGCAACTCAATATATCTTCTTCCTTCTCTTCTTCTCCGTTTTGCTTATCTCTTATGACCCACAAGAAGGGGCGGCCAGACTCCAACAATCCACGTGCAATTTCCTCCATTTGTTGCTTGGATAACACCAATATGCTCCCGAACGACACGTATACAACGGATGATTTGGACTTGGAGTTGAGCCATTCGATGTAGTCCTTGGAGCTTTGGAAAAGATCTCCTCCAAAAGAAGTGTCGGATGGATCTTTTCCATCCAAAAAAGCAGACGGCGTTAGCGGCCCAATTCCAATCAAATTGAACTTTTCGATCGCTCTTAACGCCTCCGGCTCCAGTGCATCAAAGGTGTTCACTAGTATTATCGGCTTGCTTTCTTTTTCAAGCGCTTCAAGTTGCTCTTGCAGTGTTGGGAGCATAAAAGTATGCGCATTTGAAGCAAGGCTGACGCACGACAGGTCACGGCTAGTGAGCAATGGCAGTCCCGGTAATTGTATCGGACAGGAGGGGTCATTGCTGCTGTTCCTGATGACATCACCATAACCATTGAAGAAGTAGTAGTATATGTCCAAAACCATGGCGGGTTGAATCCAAAGAAGCGCTGATGGGAGGTGAAGTTCACTCGCCACGTCCCCAACCCAGGGGAGGAGGATGGTGTAGACCAAGCCAGTAAATGGGCGACCCTCGTTTGCGCTGGACACGACAAGATCAGTGAGAGCTTGGGAGCCACGGCGCCTGATCTCGGACATGTAGTTGCCGGGGTCGCCACCAATAAATTTAAAGCCGTCGTCGTAGCCGTCGGAGAAGGTGGAGAAGGTCAAGCCGTCGGGATCGGGGGTTTTGGCCATGCGGCGGCGGGCGGCGACGCTGGTGACGAAGGTGACGTGCGCCCCCAAGCGAATGAGGCGCTTGGAGAATTGGAGGCCGGGATTGATATGGCCCTGGATCGGAAATGTTATGAGGAGGAAGTGGGGCCGGACCATGATGGTGTATAGGCTGTACCTGCTCTGTGCAAATGGCTCTGGTTGCTCAAATTTTGAGACATGCATGATGAGGACGCAGAAGGACCGTGTATAAAGGTTGGGGGGAATAGTTGTTATGACGTCTGCGGTGACGATTTGGAGAAAGGCCTGCCATTTCCAACCAGAAAAAAACAACCTACCATCATTTCATATAGTAATTAAATATAATTTCTATACTTTTATTGATTTATTTAATTTTTAATTTTTCTATTTTTTTAATGATTAAGAGAGAAAATAATTTTTTTTTTTTTTTTTTTTAATATGCATAAGGATTACTAGAGTACAACCATATGCATTGGTTGTATTATAGCTATCCTAATAGTTAGAGATAATATAAAGACTTTACTGTGGATAACTTTTTGGTGACATTTTTAACAATTTTTTCTAAACTTAGGAAATAGGAAAAGAAACCACATATAAAGGAGCTACTCTAACAAAATTTGCCCTCGTGACCATCTCTGTTTTATGCATTTTGGGCTTTATTTTGATAACGAGTTTTTATGCTTTATTTTTTCTTCTATTTTTTCAAAATAAGGCACTAATAAATCACTCCAAAAAGAAAAGAGGGATAAAAACCATAAGTTAAAGTTGATTAAATATGAAATGCTTTAAGTATTTTGAAGAATAAGGATCCCATACAATTTTAAGGAAATAGTAGATTATCAAATTATATGATTTTGGTTATTTTTAGCTACCGAAATGCTTGAAAAATTTTACATATTAAAAATTTGAAATGTTACTGTTGATAATTAAGTATATTTTAATCAGGTTCTTGTTATCTATGTTGTAAAAAACCTTTGTGTCAAAATTTGTCTTTTAATTTTATGAAAAAAAAAAAAAAAATCGTCTATACAAAAGTGAAGATGAAGCCTTATGAGAGAGAAATTATTTTTGATTATCTCGATAATATGTCACTTTTTTAATAGGTAGCATTTTTCAAGTGTTTTAATGCTTTAAAATAGTTTAAATTACGTAATTTGAGAATTTGCAATTTTAAAGAAATCGTAGAAGATTGTGATTTCGCCTCATCTGTATTTTGGACGATAATTCATAATATACTAGAGGAATTATAATATTAATTAAATAACTAAATTAATAATTTTTTTTGTGAACTTAAACTTTTAAATAAATAATGTTTTTACGGTAGCTAGTCGTCTTGTCTCAAATTCATTGCATATATTCTCTTAAAGGAATTGTTAGAAGTTCATTAAGTACACTGTATTCAACGGATTCGAATCTCCTGGAATTCTTAGAGGAATTCTAGTTTTTGAAATTTTAGTTCCAAGCTATCCATTTTTATTCAAGAGTTATTATCATGTCACGTGTCCCACTACTAATAAAATAATAATAATTTTTTAATGATATTAATAATCATCATTATTTTATTATTTTATTAGTAGTGAGACATATGGTAGGATAATGGCCATTGGATGAAAATAAATGACTTAGATCTGAAATTTCAGAAACTGAAATTTTCCTAAGAATTCTAAGGAATCTGAATCCGTATTCAACCTGTCACCATGCATTATTAACCCAAGTTGTAAACTAATTACAATAATTGTAATATCTTCTTTGGTTTCAGCTAGACTTTTTTTTTTTTTTTTTTTTTGAAAAGCTGAGAAAATCTTATTCAATACTCAGAAAACAGAATATCACAAAGAATTGATATTTGCTTCTCCTCTTACAATACCACAGACCTTCGGCGGAACAGAATCCAGCCAAGTAGCATCTGTGACATGGGCGGTAGCTAGCTTAGCTAACCGATGAGCAGCCTTATTAGCCTCCCTCCTTACAAAATTAAACTGAGCAGTCTCAAAGGTCCTCATTTCACCTTGGATTCCCTCCACAAGGTGCCCATATTTGCTCAACCAGGGACCTTCTTTGTTAACTTCCTTGACAATGGTCTGGGCATCCCCTTCGAAAATGATTCGCTGTAAACCCAATTCCCTGCTAAAAATAACCGCATATGAAGCTGCCAAAGCTTCGGCCACTACTGGTTCGGCTCTCATCAGTTTCGTCATACTCCGAGTCGCTAGAAAAGCATTATTTGATGTCCGGGCTATACAACCCAATCCAATTTTTCCTTGTTGAGAGTCCACTGCAGCGTCCCAGTTCACCTTGACTAGACCTATTGGAGGTGCCTTCCAGATTTCCACATGTTGCCGCACTTCAGAGACTTCACCATCTGGGTGTCCATCATCCCCACTTAAATTTGCTTCTTGAAACAAAGCCAATGCTTCATGTGCCTCCTGTATGAGTTGGTTTGGATCCATGAACCTTTCTCCATGAACGATTGCATTTTTGCGTAGCCATAGGCGTCTCGCTGTCACCGCAAACAGCTCAGCCTCATTTGTATCACAGCTGTCCATGATCTCCTTAAACACTTGCAAGAAGGACTGACCCACACATTTGCTCTTTTGTAATTTTTTTATCCCACAACCCCAAACATCCTGTGCTGATGGGCAGCTCCACAAAATGTGTTCGACAGTCTCCTCCTCTCGTTCACAAATAGGACATCGCTTATCGTACACCACGCCTCTACTATGTAGATTCACCCTAGTGGGGAGTGAATTATTTAGAGCCCTCCATAGGAACATTTTAACTGCACTTGGTACGCCAATTTTCCAACAATAATTCCAGACCCCATCAAAATCATGGGGGCTTGATACTCGACCCTGCAAATTAAGCTTCGTTTCCATCTCTAAATGATAAGCACTCCGAACAGAAAATTGCATTGAGGGTGCATCGCCAAATCAATTTATCTTTAGATGAAATTGGGCTTAAAGGAATACCTTTGATTACTTGTGCTTCATGGGACAGAAAATTTTCATCAATAAGCATCTCCTTCCAACTTCGGGAGTCTCTATCAATGAGGTCAGAAACTTTTGCATTCCCCTCCATATCCTTCCTTGGTGATTGGATCATAAAAGTTGTCGGGGTTGGAAGCCAAGGATCACCCCACACTTGAATGTCCGAACCATCACCTATCCTCCAAATAAGTCCCTGTTTGAGGACTACTTTGCCGCCATAATGCTTCGCCAAGCAAATGAGGGGTGCATCCCTACTTGAGCCTGCAAAATAGATGATGAGGGATAATATTTTGCTATAATAATTCTTGCGGCCAAAGAATTGGGGGCGTGAAGTAATCTCCACATTTGCTTTCCAAGAAATGCTTTGTTAAAAGCCACTAGGTCCCTAAATCCCAAACCTCCATCCTTTTTTGCTTTCCCCATTTTTTCCCAGCTCACCCAATTAACTCTAGAAGTATTTTCTTTGTGGCCCCACCAAAACCGCTGCATCATACCTTGAATTTCTTTACACAAGGACAAAGGAAGGAGAAACACACTCCTGCAATAAGTCGGGATGACCTGAACTACCGTCTTAAATAACACTTCTTTTCCAGCCTGTGACAGGAATTTATTCTTCTAATTTTGTAAACAATTCCATACTCTATCTTTCAGACTTTGGAAAGCCCGCACCCTTGACTTTCCGACTAATGTTGGCAGCCCCAAGTATTTATCAGAACTTTGGGTAGCCTGTAGCCCCGACAGTCTTGATATTTCCTCCCGTTTTTCCTGCTTAGTATTGCGGCTAAAGAAAAGAGATGTTTTCTCCTTGTTGAGTTTTTGCCCCGAAATAAGTTGGGGCAACACCCTCTTTAACCGGTTAGCCAAAACTTTTCATATAAGCTTATACGTCACATTACATAAACTAATTGATATGAAATCAGGCACATGTGTGGGATCCATCTTTTTTGGGATCAAAGCAATATGTGTCGCATTTATGTTTATATCCATCTTGCCACTATTAAGGAAATGAAGGACTGCATTACATACCTCCGCCCCAACGGTGGGCCAATTTTGTTGGTAAAATTTAGCTGTGAACCCGTCTGGTCCCGGTGCTTTGAGTGGCGCCATTTGTTTCAAAGCTCCTTGGATCTCTTCAACAGAAAAATGGGCATCCCTGGTTGGTCATCTCCTCAGTAATTCTCCCCAATATTGCATCTGTACATTTTTCCACCTACTTCGGTTGGGCCGACGAGAACAAGTCTTGATAGAAACCAACAAAAGCATGTTCAATTGATTTCTGAGTAAAGCATAAACGTCCCCCATCATCATGAACCTGCTCAATAGAATTCTTGGCGCACACATGCATGATAGTATTTTGTGTTTTTATCTCCATTGCACAGCCAAGTCACCTTTGCCCTTTGCCTCCACTTTATGTCTTCTTGTTCCAACAAACCATGTAACTCCCCCTTCAGCTTCTTCTCTCTTTGTCGTTTAGCTGGATTTGCCTCTGTTTGAATCTTTTCCGGCTCTTTTGTTTTTTCTTTGATAAGACCTTCTGATGCCCATTCCTTCTTTTTTACCCATTGCTTAATATCTTGTTTACATCAGTTGAGTTTGCCACGAACATCCAACCATGGATCACTCAGCCGTGGACAATCAGCCCAAGAGTTACGAACAACCTCCTTAAAACCTTTATCTTTTGCCCAGTCCGCATTAAGGCGAAAAACACCTTTTCTTTTCACCCTTCTTTCACAACTTTCCGTAGAAAGCAGCAAGGGGTGATGATCAGAGCTACGACACGCCAACACTTCCACATGCACCATCGTCCACAAAGAGCACCACTCCTCATTTGCCACCGCCCGGTCAAGTCGCTCTGGCGTATAATGGTGTCCAAACCTCCCATTATTCCAAGTAAACTTTAGTCCTGTAAAGCCCAAATCATGTAAACCACAATCCTTCAAAGTTTCTTGAAAAGCAACCATTTGTCCCCTAGCCTTAGAAACAACCCCATTTTTTTCAGATAAAGCAACAATCTCATTAAAATCACCAATCATTAAAGACTTTTACTCTCTAGTCTATTTGGAAAGCCAATCATTTTTACAATATAAGAACCAGGATCCTCTCTAGTCTAGATTAATTGTGCCGCTCATATGTTGAAAAGTATTGCTTTGGCCAAGGGCAATCAAGCCAACCAAAAAAAATAAAAAAAATAAAGGCTTTATCTTGTGTACAGTATATTCCTCAGCATCATTGAAAGACAAAAATCATGTGTGGATAAATAATTCTTCCGATTGTTACATGAGTTACCACTGACACTCTATTTGGATTGGCAAATGAAAAATATAGTACGACTTTTTACGTCGAATTAATTTATTTAATACACATGCTTTTTTTAAAATAGTATTTTGCTTGCTGGCTACTCAAAAAGTCTCAAACAACACTCTCATGGGTCAATTCTCATAAATTTTCCTTTTGAAAATTTTTTACATGCCACTAAGATTTTGTTTGATAAAATGATTTTCGTTGAATATTCTCAGCGAAAAACCAGACGGTGGCCAAGTAAAGTTATGGCAGTATGGACAACAACGCCTAGTCTCTATCGATTTGAAAATGAGATGTTATAATTTAAAAATTATTTATCATTTTCAAAAATAAAAGCAATCTTCCGAAGAATTCAGATCTTATCCGATGAAACAGCCGCTTTAGAGAGTACGTTATGGACGAGAAAAAAAAAAAAAGTGGACCACGAACAATCAGGCTTTGTCTCTTGTGGTTGTACAGCAGAGAGACAAATGGTTATTCAAATTGGCACAATGCTTGACAAGAAGAAGGAAAACTGACATGCATTTGATTACTTTCTAATCTCTATCTCACTTTTCCTTCTTTCTTCTCGTCGGCTCTCGGATATCATTAAAAACTAATTAAGAGGATGCGCCATTGCCCCTGCAGTTTCTTTCAATCATGTGCTTTGTGGGACGAATGGGCGGTCATTTTAAGTTAATTTATTTAATTAATTCAAATAATAGAATTTTAATAATAATTAACATGAATTTACAAAAATATAAACATTGATTATATTTATTTTATATATATAAAAATTACTTACCATGGGGTTGTATATGATGTGAATATTATTATGAAGATACAGTTTTTTTTTTAAAAAAAAACTTTATTTAGACTTCTGAATTAATTACTAAACTCCCTTAAATCTCATGAATTATTAAACAAATGAGAAGTGCATGCAACACTTATCTTCATTGAAAGCATTGAGTGTGTTTGACCGCCACTTACCCTAAATTAGAGGCAATAATCTCTCAATTACAAACGAATATTATCCAATTTATGATCAGAATTCAAATTTTATGCATTTAACAATAATGTACATGATTTTTTATTATTTAAATTTTTAAACAGAAGTGTCAACATTCACTTTGAATACACCTTTTTTTAAAAAAATCAACTTCGAATACATTGTCAGAAAGAAAGGTATTATTTTTAACAACCACCTTGTGCAATCTCATCGACAAAAGCTTTAAGATTGTTATACGAAGAACCGCCTTCCTTGGCAGCCTCCGCAGCCAAAGCCTTCCATTTCATAGCATTCTTTCTAATATCTTCCCCTCTCCCTCCTCCTAGAATCAATTCCAAGCATCTCTTGATCTCATCACCTCCCACAATTCCATCCTCATTTGCAGCCACCCTCACTCCCGTCTTCCACATGTCCTCAATCAGCTTCGCGTTTGTTCCTTGATCTGACCAGTGGGGGAACGCCACCACTGGCACCCCACAACTTAAGCTCTCCAAAGTTGAATTCCACCCGCAGTGTGTCACAAAACATCCCAATGAGGGGTGTGACAAAACCTCCAATTGAGAGCACCACGGCACGATCTTTCCGTTTTCTTCCAATTCCTCCATACAACTCAATTTATTGTCTTCCTTCTCTTCTTCTCCGTTTTCCTTAGCTTTTATGACCCACAAGAATGGGCGGCCGGAATCCAACAATCCGCGTGCAATTTCCTCCATTTGTTGTTTGGATAACACTAATAAGGACCCGAACGACACGTATACAACGGATGATTTGGGCTTGGAGTTGAGCCATTCCATGTAGTCCTTGGAACTTTGGAAAAGATCTCCTCCAGAAGAAGTGTCGGATGGATCTTTTCCATCCAAAAAGGCAGACGGCGTTAGCGGCCCGATTCCAATCAAATTGAACTTTTCGATCGCTCTTAACGCCTCCAGCTCCAGTGCATCAAAGGTGTTTACTAGTATTATCGGCTTGCTTTCTTTTTCAAGCGCTTCAAGTTGCTCTTGAAGTGCTGGGAGCATAAAAGTTTGCGTACTTGAAGCAAGCAAGAAGGACGGCAGGTCACGGCTAGTGAGCAATGGCAGTCCCGGTAATTGTATCGGACAGGAGGGGTCATTGCTGCTGTTCCTGATGACATCACCATAACCATTGAAGAAGTAGTAGTATATGTCAAAAACCATGGCGGGTTGAATCCAAAGAAGCGCTGATGGGAGGTGAAATTCATTCGCCACGTCCCCAGCCCAAGGGAGGAGGATGGTGTAGACCAAGCCGGTAAATGGACGACCCTCGTTTGCGCTGGACACGACAAGATCAGTGAGAGCTTGGGAGCTACGGCGCCTGATCTCGGACATGTACTTGCCGAGGTCGCCATCATTATCTTTAAAGCCGTCGTCGTAGCCGTCGGAGAAGGTGGAGAAGGACAAGCCGTCGGGATCGGGGGTTTTGGCCATGCGGCGGCGGGCGGCGACGGTGGTGACGAAGGTGACGTGCGCCCCCAAGCGAATGAGGCGCTTGGAGAATTGGAGACCGGGATTGATATGGCCCTGGATCGGATATGTTATGAGGAGGAAGTGGGGCCGGACCATTATGGTGTATCGGCTGTAACTGCTCTGTGCAAATGGCTCTGGTTGCTCAAATTTTGAGACATTCATGCTGAGGACGCAGAAGGACCGTGTATATAGGATGGGTGGGGAATAGTTGTTATGACGTTTGCGGTGACGATTTGGAGAAGAGTAATGATTCAGAGCACGCCTGGCGTGCTTTAACAGTGAAACACGCCAGGTTAAATTTTTTTTTTTTTAATTTTCAAAAAAGTTAAAATAATAAAAAAATCACGGCCGGCGTGCTCAATATCTTTACCCTTTGGAGAAAGGCTTGCCATTTCCAACCGAGCACTGATTGGGAGCACGCAACGTGCGTGGCACGCCTACGCACGCCAGTGCAAATTTTTTTTAAAAAAATAAAATTTTGCAGGCGGGGTGCATTGTTTTACCCTTTCCAACCCCAAAAAAACAACCTTTTAGGACCATTCTTATGCGCTTCCTTTTTTATTTTCTATAAATTTATAGGTTAGAACTACTTTTTATAGTTCTCTATCTACTTAATTGTACTCCACCATAACATTTTTTATCATTTCATATACTAATTAAATATAATTTTTATACTTTTATTTATTTATTTAATTCTTTATTTTTTTACTTTTTTAATGATTTAGGGGAAAAAATAAGTTTTTTTATTTTATTTTTATTTTAATATGTATAAGGATTGCTAGAGCACAACCTTATATATTGGGTTGTACTATAGCGATCATAATATTTAGAAATAATATAGAGACTTTACCGTGGATTACTTTTTTGTGATTTTTTTAACATTTTTTCTAAACTTAAAAAAAGAAACCACATGTAAAGGAGCTGCTTTGAATGCTCTAACAAAACTTGCCCTCGTGACCATCTTTGTTTTATGCAATTTCGCCTCATCTGTATTTTGGACAATAATTCATAATATAATAGATGAGTTATAATATTAATTAAATAATTAAATCAATAATTTCTTTTGTGAACTTAAACTTTTAAATAAATAATGTTTTTATGGTAGCTAGTCGTCATGTCTCAAATTCATTTATATTCTCATAAAGGAATTGTTAGAAGTTAAATTAAGTACACTTTATTCAACGGATTCAGGTCCCTTGGAATTTTTAAAGGAATTCTTTTACGAACCGAATTCTCTCTAGTCTATTTGAAAAGCCAATCATTTTTACAATATAAAGATCAAGTTCCTCTCTAGTCGAGATTAATTGTGCGCTCAAATGTTGAAAAGTATTGCTTTGGCTAAGGGCAATCAAGCCAACTAAAAAAAAAAAGAGAGCTTTACCATGTGTACAGTATATTCCTCAGCATCATTGAAAAACAAAAATCACTTGTGGATAAATAATTCTTCCGATTGTTACACGAGTCACGACTGACGCTCTATTTTGATTGGCAAATGAAAA
>NC_081544.1:29181136-29182823 GCF_901000735.1 Corylus avellana | reverse complement strand
AAAGTCTCAAACAACACTATCATGGGTCAATTCCCTTAAATTTTCCCGTTGAAAATTTGTACATGCCACCAAGATTTTGTTTGATAAAATGATTTTCGTTGAATATTTTCAGTGGAAAACTTGATGGTGGCCAAGCAAAGTTATGGCAGTCTCGAAAACAACGCCTGGTTGAGTCTATCAATTTGAAAATGAAAACAATCTTTCGAAGAACTCAAATCTTATCCAATCAAGCAGTTGCTTTCGAGAGTACGTTTGTGGACGAGAAAAAAAAAAGAAAGTGGAACACGTACAATTAGGCTTTGTCTCTTGTGGTTGTACAGCAGAGAGACAAATGGTTATTCAAATTGGCACGATGCTTGACAAGAAGAAGGAAAACTGACGTGTATTTTATTACTTTCTAATTTCTATCTCACTTTTTCTTCTTTCTTCTCGTTGGCTCTCGGATATCATTAAAAACTAATTAAGAGGATGTGCCAGCAGTCTGTCTCAACCATGTGCTTCATGTGCTTTGTGGGACGAATGGGATGTCATTTTAAGTTAATTTATTTAAGTGTAAAGTCCATTTAATCTCTTCTAACTATCACTTCAATAATAATCTACTACTCAAACTATCAATTACAATAATTTACCCTCCAAACTACTAAAATAATGACAATTTACCCATAATTTAAAAAAAATGATGAATTGCCCTTACTAAAATAAAAATAAAAAATAAAAAATTTAAATTTTTATTCAAAATTTTAAGGGTATTTTTGCCTTATTGAAAATTTTATAGGAGTAATTTCGTTATTTTGCTAGCATTTGGGGGTACAATCGTTATTTTAGTAGTTTTGAGAGTAAATTGTCATTGATGTGGTAGTTTGAGGGGGTTAAGTGGACTTTACCATTTATTTAATTAATTCAAATAATAAAATTTTAATAATAATTAACATGAATTTCAAAAATATAAACATTGATCATATATATATATATATATATATATATATATATATATGAGTAATGCTAGGTACCATCTTTTTATCTTCATAAAATCCTTCTAAGTGGCTTTCAAAATCACCACTGGATCAAAATTCAAGTATGATTCATCTAACATTTAATGATGATTTTAAAAGCCAGGTCAGCTTTAGAAAGATTTTAGGAGGATAAAAAGATGATACCTAGCATTACTCTCTCTCTCTCTCTATATATATATATATATATATATATATATTACTTACCATGGGATTGTATATGATGTGACTATTATTATGAAGATACAATTTTTTTTTTTTTTATTTGTAACTTCACTTTAAACTCTTGAATTACCAAGCGATTTGAGAAGCTCTCCAAACTTTAAAATCTCTTCATTTGGACCCATGAACTTTTAATTGCAATCAATTTAAACCCCCTCCGTCAGATTTTAAACATTAAAAGTGAGACAATGACGTTTATATTTCTGACTTTTTATAAAATTCCAAATTTACCCTTAATTCCATTTTTTATTTTTTATAAAAAAAAAAATCAATGATATTTTGGTCTTTTTAGGAGTAAATCAGGGAAGTTAACGACTAAATCTGACGGAGGGATTCAAATACACTTTACCCCCCGAAGTAACTAAGTTTTGGAGGGATAAAGTGTCAATTCGGGAGTAAAGTGTCAATTCTAAATACTTTAGGGGTAAAGTGTACTTCATGGAAGTTAATTGTCA
>NC_081544.1:29176928-29181095 GCF_901000735.1 Corylus avellana | reverse complement strand
ACAATTAATTAAAAGCAAATAAAACCCCGCAAACCTCACATATTCACCTTCTATTAAGGATGTGATCACTATTATTACATGATACTATTAAACTCTAAATTGTAATCTTTATTTTAATTTTGGAAAAATGTAAAATCAGTTCATGTAGTTTACTTGATTTGTACTGCGCTTTTGTGGTATCAAAATATTTTAAGAGTTTTTGGAGTACACGTAAATAATGAAGTGTTCATTTTGATACTCCAATGAACTTTTTGCATTACTGCTACGCCTCCATGCTACTAACACTCACTACAAAAAAACAATTTTTTTTTCTCACTGGAGTTTTCTGACGTCGCGCTCCTGACGTGTGTTGAATATCAAAGACATAGGTGTTAGGAAATTTTTTTTCCTGATGTGTCAAAATTGACACGTCAAGAAATTTAAAAATTAATTAATTAATTTTTTTAAAAAAAAATTTTCTGAATTTTTTTTTTCAATTAAAAAATGTATTAATTTAATTTATTATTATTTTTTTTTGTAATTTATTGAGTGGTGCAGAGAAATTCATTTCTCTGCACCACTCATTTCTATGCAGAGAAGATTTCTTCTCTGCACTACGAAAAAATTTTCTCCTTTTTGCTAAAATTTTCTCCAAAATCTTTTCTCACTTCTTTGCGATCTCCATTTTCAAAAGCCCAAACCCACACCGAAAAATCTTCAAACAATCAAAAACTCAAATCAAAAAATCAAAAACCCAAATAAAAAAAACAATATGAAAAATGAAAAACCTAAATGTCAAACCCAACAATCTTCAAAAACATAAAAAATCTTCTTAATTATCTTCTCTTCTCTTCTCCTTTTTTTTTTTTTTTGTTGCTTCTCTTCTTCTTCTTCTCTTCTCCCTTTCTTTTTCTTCTTCTCTTCTCCTTTTCTTTTTCTTTTCCTTCTTCTGCTTTCTTCGATCTGCCGTGGAGAGAGAGAGGAGAGAGAGAGAGAGTGTAGGGAAAATAAATGAGGAGGGAAGAATAAAAAGAGGAAAAAAGTTGAGGGAAAATAAGAAAAGGGAAAATTTTCAATTTTTTTTTTCTTCTTCATTTTTCTGACCTACGATTTTTAGCATGTCAGAAAATTCTGACATGCCAATTGGACACGTTAGAATTTAAAAATTCTAACGCTCCAATTTGGCGCATCAGAAAATTCTGACGTGTCCAACTGGCACGTCAGAATTTTTTGACGTGCTATTTCAACACGTCAAAAAATTCTGACGTGCTATTTTTAGCATGTCGGAAAAATATTTTCTGACGTGACATTTTTTGCCACGTCAGAAAATGGTAACGTGGCAAAAATTATGTACTGTTTGCCACATCAGAAAATAGTAATTTTTTTGTAGTGACTCATTGATGTATTATGACATCGTTGAACACTTTATTGCTACACCATACACTTTTATTGATTATATCATTCTCACCGGTCGCTTATGAGAGCCCTCTTATCCCCTGCTACGAGAATTCATGCATCCCTTGATTTAGTTGCAAGCTTTGTTGCCCTAATAGCCGTTGGTTCATTACATTGGTATGAGTACTGGACTTAACTCTCTTTTAAATTAATTTAAATAAACAAAACTTATTTCCCCAAAATTGAAACAATGTATATATATGGGTGCAAGTTTAATTAGTTACCTAAATAAAAGGTGCAAGTCTAAATTGTTCTCGGCTCTCATCAAGACTTAAATTTCTTGCAAACTGGATTGTAGGAACTCAACATTAAAAAAGTGACATCTATCTTTTTATTAACATGTTCTTTGACATATTAAACAACACATGTCATTGTTTTAGAGGTTAAATTGTTGGAGTTTGTATAATTCAGCTTGTCTATTTCATGAAAATCACGAGGTAGATTGTACCGAGTGACGTACTTTCTAAGTTACAAATGTACACCAAAAAATTCGTCTGAAAAGGAAAAAAAATAAACAAAATTGCAAGGCAAAAGTGAAAAACAAGAATCAATAATGCACAAGCCATTTTTTTTTTAGCACAAACTATAATATCATTGTTTGAAGTGGTATGATATTTTTCGTTTTGAGCCTTTAACTTGGGGGCATTAACGCGCACAATTTTGTTATTGAATAAACTATTTAGAAAGAGCATAATTTATATAAGCACAACCCTTTCTCACACTCAGGAGTCAAGACAATGTGAGATGCCACACAAACCTTTTCAAGCCTAGCCTGACAACGATTTTTTAGGGAGTTTTTTGCTTTAGCAAAAGCATTAACAAACGAGTTAAACACAAAATATTTTTAAAACTTTTATTTAAAAGCACAAAAAAAGAAAAAAGAAAAAAAGAAAGGTATTATTTTTAACAACCATCTTGTGTAATCTCATCGACAAAAGCTTTAAGATTGTTATACGAAGAACCGCCTTCCCTGGCAGCCTCGCCAGCCAAAGCCTTCCATTTCATGGCATTCCTTCTAATATCTTCCCCTCTCCCTCCTTCTCCGATAACCAATTCCAAGCATCTCTTGATCTCATAACCTTCCACAATTCCATCCTCATTTACAGTCACCCTCACTCCCGTCTTCCACACGTCCTCGATCAGCTTCGCGTTTGTCCCTTGATCTGACCACTGGGGGAATGCCACGACAGGCACTCCACAACCTAAACTCTCCAAAGTTGAATTCCACCCGCAATGCGTCACAAAGCATCCCAACGAGGGGTGCGACAAAACCTCCACTTGACAACACCATGGCACTATCATTCCCTTTTGCTCCAATTCCCCTTTACAACTCATGAATTTCTCTTCTCCATTTTCGTTAGCTCTTGTGACCCACAAGAATGGGCGGCCGCAACCCAACAATCCACGAGCAACTTCCTCCGTCTGCCGCTTCGTTAACTCCGACACGGTCCCAAACGACACGTAAATAACAGATGATTTGGGCTTGGAGTTGAGCCATTCAATGTAGTCCTTTGAGCTTTGGAAAAGATCTCCTCCAAAAGAATTATCCGATGGATCTTTCCCATCCAAAAAAGCAGACGGAATCAGCGGCCCAATTCCGATCAAATTGAACTTTTCGATCGCTCTTAACGCCTCAGGCTCCAGTGCATCAAAGGTGTTCACTAGAATTCTCGGCTTGCTTTCTTTTTCAAGCGCTTCAAGTTGCTCTTGAAACGTCGGGAGCGCAACAGCATACAAATTTGAAGCAAGCAGAAAGGAGGGCAGGTCACGGCTAGTGAGCGATGGTAGTCCCGGCAATTGTATCGAACATGAGAGGTCATTGCTGTTGTTCCTGATGACGTCACCATACCCATTGAAGTAGTAGTAGTATATGTCCAAAACCGTGGCGGGTTGAATCCAAAGGAGGGCTGATGGGAGGTGAAGTTCACGTGCCACTTCCGCCGCCCATGGGAGTAGGAGCGTGTAGACCAAGCCCGTAAACGGGCAACCCTCGTCTGCGCTGGACACAATAAGTTGAGTGAGAGTTTTGGAGCCAGAGCGTCTAAGCTCCGAAATGTAGTGCTCGACGTCATCGCCAGGTTTAACCCCGTTGTCATAGCCATCAGAGAAGGTGGCGAATGACAACCCGTCGAACGTGGGGGTTTTGGTCATTCGGCGCCGGGCGGAGACGCTGGTGGCGAAGGTGACGTGGGCTCCCAAGCGAATGAGGCGCTTGGCGAATTGGAGGCCGGGATTTATATGGCCTTGCACAGGGAATGTAACGAGAAGGAAGCGGCGGTGCACCATGATCGTCGTGGACTGCTCTCTGCAATTAATGGGAATACATTTGATCATGCGGTACGAGTCAATTTATGGGACATGCAATCTCAAGCGGATCGAAATATGCACAGTTTTTCAAAACAAAATCCTACCAAACCACCCAAAAACAAAATATTCATAACCACAAAATATATATACATCAAAATAATAATTAAGATATATGTAGCATTTATGACGTTTGAGATGACGATTTGGAGGGGGCGGTGACCTGTAATATATTGTTGTCTATACGAGAGGGCCAAGGACTGCCTTGGGTTGATCATGCATGCACGTGATCTGCTCAAGGAGTTGCATCTATGGCACTGGTTTCGGTTGGCCGGGACCCGAAATTCCAAATTTATCCAACAAGTACTTCGATTATTTCACATGATCACGTTTTAATTTGTCACTTTATTAAGCAAGGATTTGATGGCT
>NC_081544.1:29160624-29176828 GCF_901000735.1 Corylus avellana | reverse complement strand
GAGAGTGTAGGGAAAATAAATGAGGAGGGAAGAATAAAAAGAGGAAAAAAGTTGAGGGAAAATAAGAAGAGGGAAACATTTCAAAATTCTGTCCATTTTTTTTTTGACACACTATTTTTAGCATGTCAGAAAATTCTTCTGACATGCCAATTGGACACGTTAGAATTTAAAAATTCTGACGCTCCAATTTGGCGCGTCAGAAGACGTAAAAAAATTCTGACGTGCTATTTTTAGCATGTCAGAAAAATATTTTTCTGACGTGACATTTTTTGCTACGTCAGAAAATAGTAACATGACAAAAATCATGTACTGTTTGCCACGTTAGAAAATAATAATTTTTTTGTAGTGACTCATTGATGTATTATGACATCGTTGAACACTTCAT
Source organism: Corylus avellana (assembly GCF_901000735.1). Lineage (NCBI taxonomy): Eukaryota > Viridiplantae > Streptophyta > Magnoliopsida > Fagales > Betulaceae > Corylus > Corylus avellana. Next base: position 29,176,443 of record NC_081544.1, on the reverse strand, counting down.
TGCTACACCATAGACTTTTATTGATTATATCATTCTCACCGGTCGCTTATGAGAGCCCTCTTATCCCCTGCTACGAGAATTCATGCATCCCTTGATTTAGTTGCAAGCTTTGTTGCCCTAATAGCCGTTGGTACATTACATTGGTATGAGTACTGGACTTAACTCTCTTTTAAATTAATTTAAATAAACAAAACTTATTTCCCCAAAATTGAAACAATGTATATGGGTGCAAGTTTAATTAGTTACCTAAATAAAAGGTGCAAGTCTAAATTGTTCTCGGCTCTCATGAAGACTTAAATTTCTTGCAAACTAGATTGTAGGAACTCAACATTAAAAAAGTGACATGTATCTTTTTAATAACATGTTCTTCTGACATATTAAACAACACATGTCATTGTTTTAGAGGTTAAATTGTTGGAGTTTGTATAATTCAGCTTGTCTATTTCATGAAAATCACGAGGTAGATTGTACCGAGTGACGTACTTTCTAAGTTACAAATGTACACCAAAAAATTCGTCTGAAAAGGAAAAAAAATAAACAAAATTGCAAGGCAAAAGTGAAAAACAAGAATCAATAATGCACAAGCCATTTTTTTTTTAGCACAAACTATAATATCATTGTTTGAAGTGGTATGATATTTTTCGTTTTGAGCCTTTAACTTGGGGGCATTAACGCGCACAATTTTGTTATTGAATAAACTATTTAGAAAGAGCATAATTTATATAAGCACAACCCTTTCTCACACTCAGGAGTCAAGACAATGTGAGATGCCACACAAACCTTTTCAAGCCTAGCCTGACAACGATTTTTTAGGGAGTTTTTTGCTTTAGCAAAAGCATTAACAAACGAGTTAAACACAAAATATTTTTAAAACTTTTATTTAAAAGCACAAAAAAAGAAAAAAGAAAAAAAGAAAGGTATTATTTTTAACAACCATCTTGTGTAATCTCATCGACAAAAGCTTTAAGATTGTTATACGAAGAACCGCCTTCCCTGGCAGCCTCGCCAGCCAAAGCCTTCCATTTCATGGCATTCCTTCTAATATCTTCCCCTCTCCCTCCTTCTCCGATAACCAATTCCAAGCATCTCTTGATCTCATCACCTTCCACAATTCCATCCTCATTTTTACAGTCACCCTCACTCCCGTCTTCCACACGTCCTCGATCAGCTTCGCGTTTGTCCCTTGATCTGACCACTGGGGGAATGCCACGACAGGCACTCCACAACCTAAACTCTCCAAAGTTGAATTCCACCCGCAATGCGTCACAAAGCATCCCAACGAGGGGTGCGACAAAACCTCCACTTGACAACACCATGGCACTATCATTCCCTTTTGCTCCAATTCCCCTTTACAACTCATGAATTTCTCTTCTCCATTTTCGTTAGCTCTTGTGACCCACAAGAATGGGCGGCCGCAACCCAACAATCCACGAGCAACTTCCTCCGTCTGCCGCTTCGTTAACTCCGACACGGTCCCAAACGACACGTAAATAACAGATGATTTGGGCTTGGAGTTGAGCCATTCAATGTAGTCCTTTGAGCTTTGGAAAAGATCTCCTCCAAAAGAATTATCCGATGGATCTTTCCCATCCAAAAAAGCAGACGGAATCAGCGGCCCAATTCCGATCAAATTGAACTTTTCGATCGCTCTTAACGCCTCAGGCTCCAGTGCATCAAAGGTGTTCACTAGAATTCTCGGCTTGCTTTCTTTTTCAAGCGCTTCAAGTTGCTCTTGAAACGTCGGGAGCGCAACAGCATACAAATTTGAAGCAAGCAGAAAGGAGGGCAGGTCACGGCTAGTGAGCGATGGTAGTCCCGGCAATTGTATCGAACATGAGGGGTCATTGCTGTTGTTCCTGATGACGTCACCATACCCATTGAAGTAGTAGTAGTATATGTCCAAAACCGTGGCGGGTTGAATCCAAAGGAGGGCTGATGGGAGGTGAAGTTCACGTGCCACTTCCGCCGCCCATGGGAGTAGGAGCGTGTAGACCAAGCCCGTAAACGGGCAACCCTCGTCTGCGCTGGACACAATAAGTTGAGTGAGAGTTTTGGAGCCAGAGCGTCTAAGCTCCGAAATGTAGTGCTCGACGTCATCGCCAGGTTTAACCCCGTTGTCATAGCCATCAGAGAAGGTGGCGAATGACAACCCGTCGAACGTGGGGGTTTTGGTCATTCGGCGCCGGGCGGAGACGCTGGTGGCGAAGGTGACGTGGGCTCCCAAGCGAATGAGGCGCTTGGCGAATTGGAGGCCGGGATTTATATGGCCTTGCACAGGGAATGTAACGAGAAGGAAGCGGCGGTGCACCATGATCGTCGTGGACTGCTCTCTGCAATTAATGGGAATACATTTGATCATGCGGTACGAGTCAATTTATGGGACATGCAATCTCAAGCGGATCGAAATATGCACAGTTTTTCAAAACAAAATCCTACCAAACCACCCAAAAACAAAATATTCATAACCACAAAATATATATACATCAAAATAATAATTAAGATATATGTAGCATTTATGACGTTTGAGATGACGATTTGGAGGGGGCGGTGACCTGTAATATATTGTTGTCTATACGAGAGGGCCAAGGACTGCCTTGGGTTGATCATGCATGCACGTGATCTGCTCAAGGAGTTGCATCTATGGCACTGGTTTCGGTTGGCCGGGACCCGAAATTCCAAATTTATCCAACAAGTACTTCGATTATTTCACATGATCACGTTTTAATTTGTCACTTTATTAAGCAAGGATTTGATGGCTTTCATTTCGACGAGGATGTTTGGTTTTTATAGTTTTACTCTCGGGCGGCCATTTTTGATCTAGATTTCGTATAATTTTTTTAGATTATTTTATGCATCAAAATGTTTAAAAAATGATATTCATTAAAAATATAGCATGTTATCGAGATAATTAAAAAGAATTTTCTTCTCAAAATGCCTCATTTTAACTTTTGTAGGGACCATTTTTCTTCTTTATAAAAAAAAAAAAAAAAAATTGGTTCAAAGTTTTTTTACAACATAAAAAGTAAAAATATGACAAAAATATATTGATTTCTTAACTGTAACATTCCACATTTTTAATTTATAATATTTTCAAACGTTGCAATAACTAAAAATAGCAAAAATTACATAATTTAAAAATCTACTATTTCTTGAAAATTTTAAAGATCTAAAAAAAAGTTATAAAAGAAGCTTTAACAAGACAATTTATTTATTAGTACTTGTGAGTTGTGAGTGAATGAACCCAGAGAAGAGAGAGAGAGAGAGAGAGAAAATACTCAATGTTTAAGTCCTGATTAGATAAAATTGATTAGATATAAAATGCTTAAATCAAGTTAAATCAAGTTATCTACATGATGCCTCGAAAGAGAAATATCCAGAGTGTAGAATGTGTAACCATTATTGCCGGTGCCGGCAGGATTATTTAATGCACTTTAAATCACCATTATTATCTTTAATCTAACAATAGATGTGGGCCGAATGGCCGATTCGAGTTGGATTGGATGTCATGTAATACGAGGACAGGTGGATATTTTCTGATTGGGCACCTGTCAGGATATCCTGACTAGGTACCTAAACGCTTGTCCAAACAGTTTAAGCTCATTTATGTTTTCATATGAACGGTCGTATTTCGTTCGTTTCTCCTAATTTCCATGTGTGTCTAAAGCAATTAGGGATTTTTCTCGTCCATGTTTAAATCTTCAAAGTGATTTAGCTTGTTGGGTGTAGAACAATTCAATTAATTATTCAGAGTTTACCAGTTTGCCTATACGTTAGGAAGGTGTATATAACCTTGTGTTTTGCTGAATTTAGAATATATATGTATCAAAACATACATCTTAAGACTTAAGGCTTATCCTGTAAACATGGATAGAGGCAGAGTTTAGTATGGACAGAAGCCAAGAGCCAATAAATTGTGTTGTTAGAGGCCGATATGCAAAAAAAATTCCTTCAATTTTTTTTCCTTATGAGTTGGCCGGGGATGGCCATGGCCTATATATATGAACCACCCCCTAGCTTCCTCCGTCTCTGCTTATAACACTCCTAAAATGAACTAACTAGTAATTAATTTAGTCTGCTTCTTGAACATATTTACCACATAAATAAATTTCAAGAAATTTCTTTAAACTATTAATTATGATCAATGAAAATTAAATACTTTTTTCTATTCGATGTAGGGAGGGGGGGAAAAGAAATTACCAGAAAATAAAAAAACAAATGTGACATAGTCTTCATAAGAACAGCCGGGAATGGATAAAATAAATGATATGGCCTATCAAACGAATGGATACTGCCAGTGAAGGTGGTTAAATATGACAACGTTCCATAAACAGAACAAAACCCATAAGAGTTACCAATACAAGCATCAGTAGTCGGTACAAGAAATCAAACCCAACCTTAAGTAGTGTAGAGAGAGGGAAAACTCTGCCAAAAATTGAAAAATAGCCGAGTAAAAAGAACTTGCCAAAAAAAGAAACACAAAGAACAGAAAAATACAACGAAAAATAAAGAAACATCAAATAAAATCATCGAATAGCAACACCGGTGGTGGACAAGGCAGAGGAAGGCGGCTTGGGCCAGTGCGTGGAAGCCAATTGTTGGCACGTGAAGACTACGCGACGGCAGTGGTTGTCGAAAGCTATTGAAACGCCACAAGAGGTCGGCGACAGCGGTGAGGGGTAGAAGAAGGCTAGCTGTATGTGTTGAGTAGGGCGTTCGACGCTTCGGCGCGTGTTAGACACATGCCCATAAGTAAGATCTACTTGCGGCGCATGTGGTACACTCGCTAGCACGTGGTAGCCAGATGGAGACACGGAGACATGACCGACTTAAATACTTGCATAGAGAAAAATAATAAAGAAGAGAGAAAGAAAAAAAAATATGAAGAAGATGAATGAAGAACAAAACCCTTCAAGCCAAATTAAAGCAAATGTCCACTTCTTAGCATTCCTTCTCATTTCTTCCCCTCTCTTTCCACTACCTCCAACAACCAATTCCAAGCACCTCTTCTTGATCTCATCACCTTTAACAATCCCATCCTTAATTGCAGTCACCCTCACACCCGTCTTCCACACTTCTTCGACCAGCTTCGCATTTGTTCATTGATCCGACCATTGAGGGAATGCCACATGTGGCACCCCACAAATCAAACTCTCTAAAGTTGAATTCTATCCACAATGTGCCACAAAGCATCCCAACGAGGGGTGCGACAAAACCTCCACTTGAGAACACCACGGCACTATCATTCCCTTTTCTTCCAATTCCTCCTTACAGCTCAATTTATCTTCTTCCTTCTCTTCTTCTTCATTTTCCTTAGCTTTTATGACCCACAAGAAGGGGTGGCCGGACTCCAATAATCAGCGTGCAATTTCCTCCATTTGTTGCTTGGATAACACCAATAAGCTCCCGAACGACGTGTATACAACGGATGATTTGGGGTTGGAGTTGAGCCATTCGATGTAGTCCTTAGAGCTTTGGAAAAGGTCTCCTCCAAAAGAATTATCCAATGGATCTTTTCCATCCAAAAAAATAGACGGAATTAGCGGCCCAATTCCAATCAAATTGAGGTTTTTGATCGCTCTTAACGCCCCGAGCTCCAGTGCATCAAAGGTGTTCACTAGTATTCTGGGATTGTCTTGCCTTTCAAGTGCTTCAAGTTGCTCTTGCAATATTGCGACTGCAAAAGCATACATATTTGGCGCAGCCAAATAAAAGAGAAGGTCACAACTAGCGAGAAATGGTAGGCCCGGTAATTCTATCGAGAATGATGGGTCATTGTTGTTGTTCCTGATGACATCACCATAACCATTGAAGTAGTAGTAGCATACGTCCAAAACAGTGGCGGGTTGAATCCAAAGAAGCGCAGATGGAAGGTGAAGTGCACACACCACATTGACAGCCCAAGGGATAAGCGGTGTGCAAACTATGCAAGTGAAACTACGGCCCCCGTTTGCGGCGGAAAGGATAAGATCAGTGAGAGCTTGGGAGCCGCGGCGCTTGACCTCGGATACACGGTGGTCCATATTATCAATATCGGGTTTAGTCCTGTCGTCGTAGCCATCAGAGAAGGTGGCGAAGGACAATCCGTCAGGAATAGGGGTTTTAGTCATGCGATGATGGCCGAAGACGGTGGTGGTGAAGGTGACACATGCTCCCAAGAGCAGGAGACGCTTGGCGAATTGGAGGGAAGGATTGATATGGCCTTGTGCGGGTAATGTAACGAGGAGGAAGTTAGGATGCATGCACCATGATCGAGCTTTGTGAATATGTGATTTTTCTTTTCGAGAGGACGAGAAATGGGTCTTATGTTAACATATTAATTTGTAGCTATTGTGGTCGGCAACTAAAGACGAGGATTAAATAAAATCAAAATAAGTTGCAGCTACCGATAAACAAATTCAAAGGACAACACATGCATAACCATGCATGTTGACCAAGTATTCACGACGTGTTGTTAAGAATGTTTCACTGTAATTAATTCAAACTTCTATAAATGAAAGCCAATGAGTTAATTAGGTTTGGTTTACCAAACATGCATAGTGTACATGTTCTTATAGTAGCGTCATAAAATATTCGAGTTCGGATGTTCTTTGGGTGAGGAAATGGCCAAAGTACTTTGAAGGAATTAATTAGTTGCATTTGGATTTGTGGAAGTGGCTGTTGTTATGATTGTAAAAGAATAAAAGTTACAAATTTATAATTGATGACATACATAAAGCTTTCTTTTTTATCTCAAATAAAATACAAGATTATTTTTTTTTCTAATTCAGGAACTCACTATTGAAATTATAATGAAAGAAAAGATGAAAGTCACCTTTGGCATAAACAAGTTAATGTTAACAAGGGAAAACAATATTATATCCTAGGTTTTATTTCACTTGTAAGAGCAGTCCCAATAGATTAGTCATCTTCAATTTTTAGCTAAAAAAAAAAAACTCATCCATCAGTTTAATTATGTAAACCAAAATACAAAATCCGTACATGAGTTCATGTACAGTGTCACATGAATGCATTCACTAAGAGAATATTGTCTCCGCTAATGATGCTACCAATAGCGGCGACATCCGGGTGTTGCTACTAATGAAATGAGAAAATAAAAAATATATATATTAAAATATATTTTAGGTTTTATTATATATAATTATAGATGGGCTATTTATTAAGAAGCCCATCATGAGAGGAGTTCAGTGGCTAATTCTCCTGTAGGATTCAGAGATTAGCATACTTTTTTTTTTTTTTTAGTTGAAAAAGTTAGATTGAGAAATGAAAGACTAGTTGTCACGAAAACCACCATCTCAAATTCTGCATCCACATTGTCTATACATGGGGAGTTGGGAGGATATATGGTAAGTAGCTTTCTCCAAAGCTTCATTAATGAAAGACTGCCCTAAATTGTTGTACGTTGTAATATAAAAAATTAAGACCCTTTTCAACTACAATTCTCCAATATATCAAAAGAGCCCCTTCCTAGCTATCATATCTTTAATTTCCATCCTGTGATGACTGAGGATTAACCACATATCCTACCCTTGTTAAAAAGTCCCCCAAGCAAAACTTTAAGTTCAAAAATATCCTAGTTCAAAAACTTCAGTTAGAATTTCAACCACTTGATGCAGCAAAATTATCATCCAAACCTGTAAATCTGAAGACCTTTTTACAGATCATAGAGTAAAATTAAATCTCATGAACCATCCTAATCTTAACCATTAGTGTAAATGGATCTCATGTTGATGATACTTATCATGCATCTTATCTCAATTTCCAGAAACCCAATGTAGATGCCAAACCGAAAAGGCCATGAATGGAATATTTCATTTCATCCAAAAGCCAAAACTCAAATACACTGAACATAATGGCTTGAGTCCTGAGTTGCAGATGTGCTGATAATATAATCTTTCCTAAGAAGATGTGCTGGTATCATTATTTAATTAGTTGTCTCCTTTCTCGATCGTTCATCAACCAAAATTTAAGCCTTTTTTTTTTTAATAAATAATTTTCGGTCTTAATAAGAGCGTACAAAATTAGGGATTCAAAATTCTTTCTTTACAAACTTGACTATATAATTATAGCGTTATTACACTGACATCATAAGAGCGACATAATCATGTAAAAAAATGGGACTAAAACATGTCGTATGATGATCTCAAATTCAAAATTTGAATTTCTAAAAAACATTAATATACCTAAATGCTTATATATAGACCTAGCTATTCAAACTCATTAGAAACATCAAATAAGCATCGGGTTCTTGACGGTTACTACACCCTAAATATTATGAATGTAGAAAGAGGCTGAATTTTTTTTCTCCGTTTTCTGAGTGTGTTCATGAACGTACGTTCAGTTCCTTACACAATCACAAAATATATAGCGAGCCCATTGATTTTTTTTTTTTGACATGTCGCACAAGAGGGGGGAGGGAGATTCGAACTAATGACCTCTGCTTCATTAGGCGTGGTCCTAACTAATTGAGCTACCTCTTAGGGACACGAACCCATTGATTTGATTTCACTGCATGCGGACCGGTCATAAAGTCATTACTTATACATTAATCACAAATTAACCTGAACCTATTGATGGTGTATGCTGGATTGTTCTAGTCAATTAATAACATTTTGATCAATAGTTTGTAATTAATATGGAAATTGAAAAGTGACATCGATCGTCATATATATGTTACCTCACCATATATGCTACAAAATATAATATTACTTGTGTATGTAAACAGACCAAAGGAAAAATAAATAAATAAAATAAAATAAAGAAGGAACAAAACCCTTCAAGGATTCAAGCCTTAATTAGCAAATGTTTTCAGTCCTCCAATCTCATCCACAAAAGATTTAAGATTCTTATACGAAGAGCCACCGTCCTTGGAAGCTTCCCTAGCCAAATCCTTCCATTTCGTAGCATTCCTTCTCATTTCTTCCCCTTTCTGATCTCTACTTCTAATAACCAATTCCAAGCACCTCTTGATCTCATTACCTTCCACAATCCCATCCTCATTTGCAGTCACCTTCACTCCTGTCTTCCACGCGTGTTCGATCAACTTCGCATTTGTCCCTTGATCCGACCACATGGGGAATGCCACGACAGGCACCCCAGAAACCAAACTCTCCGAAGTTGAATCCCACCCACAATGTGTCACAAAACATCCCAACGAGGGGTGCAACAAAACCTCCACCTAAGAACACCATGGCACTATCATTCCATTTTCTTCCAATTCCTGGCCTCCGTACATCTCAATTTATCTTCTTCCTTCTCTTCTTCATTTTCCTTAGCTCTTATGACCCATAAGAAGGGGCAGTAAATCCAACAATCCGCGTGCAATCTCCTCGTTTCATTGCTTTGTTAACACCACCAAGCTCCCGAACGACACGTAAATAATGGATGATTCAGGCCTGGAATCGAGCCATTCGATGTAGTCCTTGGAGCTTTGGAAAAGATCCCCCCACAAAAGAAGTATCGGATGGATCTCTTCCATCCAAAAAAGTAGATGGAATCAACGGTCGAACCACAATCAAATTATATTCTTTGATCACTCTTAAGGCCTCGGCCTCTAGTGCATCAAAAGTATTCACTAGTATTCTGGGATTGTCTTGCCTTTCAAGTGCTTCAAATTGCTTTTGCAATGTTGGGGCTTGCAAAAGCATACATATTTGAAGCAAGCAAAAAGGAGGGAAGGTCACGGCAAGTGAGCAATGGCAGCCCCGGTAATTGTATCGAACATGAGGGGTCATTGCTGTTGTTTGTGATGACATCACCGTAACCATTGAAGTAGTAGTAGTATATGTTGAAAACTGTGGCGGGTTGAATCCAAAGAAGCGCCAATGAAAGGTGAAGTTCTCGAGCTATGTCGGCTGCCCAGGGAATGAGCTTTGTGCAAACTAAGCACGTGAAACTACGGCCCTTGTTTGCGGTGGAAAGAATAAGATCGGTGAGAGCTTGGGAGCTGCGGCGCTTGAGCTCGGACATGCAGTAGTGGTCCATGTCAAAATCGGGTTGAAACCCGTCGGAGAAGGTGGCGAAAGACAATCCATCAAGAGGAGGGGTCTTGTTCATGCGACGGTGGACGAAGACGGTGGTGGCGAAGGTGACACGTGCTCACAAATGAAGGAGACACTTGGCGAATTGGAGGGAAGGATTGATATGGCCTTGTGCGGGAAATGTTACGAGGAGGACGTGAGGATGCACCATGATGGATGGCTAAGCTTGGCGATCTGGTGTGGTAGGAATCCAATGTGGTGGACTTAAATTGAAGATTGGATCGTATGACGTTTGTGGTGACGATTTGGAGGAGGAGCTTTTGAATCTTTTATTTGTAATTTCTCGTTCGTATGACGAATTAATGGGTCAAACTTGCATGGATGGTCTTATTAGCATACTTATGATTATTAGTGATGACCATCAAGGACGGATTTAGGGGATAGGGAGTGGTCCTACCGCCCTAGTTCCCCCAAATTACAAGAAAAAAAAAAATTTAAGGTTTTTTTTTTTGTCAATCGGTCCCTCCCAAAAAAATTTTGATTCTTAGTCCCTTCCTAAATTTAAAGCTGGCTCAATCCCTGAATTGACCATAATGTCATAGTTAATGTTATATTTATTTATTTTTAATAGCTATTTAAAAAAAAAAAAAAAAAACTCATATCCACATCAACATATGTCATTGCTGATAAATATATATCAACGATGATAATGATGTATATATTTTGTAGGAATCATGTGCAATTAATATGATCATTTCGTATCTTATCACTAGTCACTTCTTGTCGTGTTAAAACCAAAAAATTATAGCTTTATTATTAATAATAATGTAAAAATAGTTGGTGAATGTGATTTATTATAATAATCTATTGGTGTGTATATATATATATATATTGTAGGAATCATGTTCAATTAATATGATCATTTCGTATCTTATCACGGGTCACTTCTTGTCGTGTTAAAACCAAAAAATTATAGCTTTATTATCCATAATAATGTAAAAGTAGTTGTGAGTGTGATTTATTATAATAATCTATATATATATATATATATATTGTAGGAATCATCTTCAATTAATATGATCATTTCGTATCTTATCATCGGTCACTTCTTGCCGTGTTAAAACCAAAAAATTATAGCTTTATTATCCATAATAATGTAAAAATAGTTGGTGAATGTGATTTATTATAATAATCTATATATATATTGCAGGAATCATGTTCAATTAATATGATAATTTCGTATCTTATTACCGGTCACTTCTTGCCGTGTTAAAACGAAAAAATTATAGCTTTATTATCCATAATAATGTAAAAATAGTTGGTGAATGTGATTTATTATAATAATCTATTGGTGTAGATTAACATCTCATTTTGAAATTATCATTGTTAATGTGATCGATGAAGTGTTTAATTTGTATACATATATTTATAATAATGCTTATATAATATAGGATAAAAATTTCTTTAAAATCGGTACGAAAGAAATATCCTCCAACTCATATAAAATAGTGTTAAGTTTCTATAAATATTTAAAATGCACATTAAATTCTTAATCTAATTAAATTTAATGTATCTTTTAAATGTTTATAGACACTTGACACTATTTATGGGTTAAAGGATATTTCCTCCGGACCAATTAGAAGGAAATTTCTACCCTGTAATATATTGGTCTAGCTCATGAAATCATAATCTATTGAAACATGCAAGAAAATGCTGCTCCCTATAACCCGGTAGTAATCAACAAATGTCAAACGGACAAAAGTAGTGGCCGGACCAATATGTATAGAATTTTACGTTTTGCTTTGCTTGCAAGCTACTGGAAAGATTAAAGCTAATTATTATATTGTCATTTGTTGAAATAATATTGTGACTTTCATTAATCATTCATGGGATGGAGGAATTTTTTCCATCTCATTAATTAATATCACAGATACAGTTAGGGGGGTTTTCCCCATCCAATCCCTATCTACAACTAGTTTTGATGCCCCCCTTAGCTAAACCAAGAGCAGTAGCATTTGCATTTCGGTCGGTTGACGTGAAGAAGATAACTCCTGGGCCCTTCTGAATTCTTCCGTAGCCTCACTATGCTATCAGGGTGAGCAAACACTAGTACTGCATCGTGGACAAAAGCATTCCTCCGGAACCATGTCTTCCTGGCTGTACGTATGAACGTAGTGAGAGTCTCCTAGCCGTACGTGATTTATTAGGACGTCCTCAGCCACATGAAGAAAGTCCGGTCCAATTAAGGTGACAAAATTTCTGAATGGATCTCTCACTCGATCCCCACACATCTCTCACAGAGGAGCAATCCCACAGTAGTATGTGATAATTAAATAGTTTCAGCTTCAAGAGTACACATGGGACATGAAGGGTCTGTTACTAGCTACTTTACGCTTGAGCAGCTTATCTTTTGTTGTGAGAAGGTTGTGGCACGCCCTCCACATCAAATTTTATTAATAGGGCCTAATCTAAGGATTATGTTTAAGGATTATATATATATATATATATAGTTGTAGGCTTGTCGATCTTACAAAGTTAAGGTCTTATATCGGTTTGTAAGTATTCCTAGTGTCTATAATCTCCGAATATCTTTTAATAGTGATTTTCGGAGTTTGACTGCCTCATAGAGATTTTACTTTTAGATCGATTTCTAAAAAGTTTCCTCTTCACCACAAAAATATTCGTGTCTACCTGCTTTATTGCGATAAATTGTGATAAACACATATTTAGAGTTGGCATAGCGTTTTACAATACTAATAAAAAAAGTAGCTGATTATAAGATAATTATTGACTTTCTGACCAAACAAGTAGACAGATATGACCTCAATTGGACAAGGTAAAATTTGTTCTCTTAAAGAAATATAACGATTTGAAAGTAAAAATTAACCTTTTGGATTTATATGAGCTTATAATAAGAAAAATTTAATAGTTAATTTTTACTGTCACATCATTATAATTGTATAACAGTTGTATAAGAGTCTATTAAATAACATATCTCATGTTCATTTAGTGTCATATTTCAGATATGTTATATCCCACAAAATACTCATAATCGATAAGTTTATCTCATATCATTTGTCATAATCAAAGTTTTTTCTCACGATGTAGGGATACATTAGTCATATGTGCGTAGAAATTTATGCAATCAATTATAGAAAATATTTCTATCATTTTTCAAGTCAAAAAGAAAAAAAGAAATGGGTAGCTTTACTTTAAACCTTTGAACTATCACGCAATTTGACAAGCCTCCCAAAACTTCAAAATCACTCAATTTGAGCCCCTGGAATTTTAATTTTAGTTAATATGAGCCCATCCGTCAGATTTTTAAAAATTAAAATTTTACTCTTAAATTTTTTAATTTTGCCCTCCAAACTCTGTTTACCCCTAAATTTTTTAATTTTACCTCCAAAACTCCAAATGCTAGTTCCACCCCTAGTTCTAGTTAATAACATTTTGAATAGTTTGTAATATAGAAATTGAAGAGTGACATCGTCATATGATACGTAACCATGCTACAGAATATAATAATACTTGTGTATGTAAACAGAACAAAGAAAAAAACAAAACAAAAAATAAAGAAGGAACAAAACCCTTCAAGGCTTCAAGCCTTAAGCAAATGTTTTCAGTCCTTCTCCAATCTCATCCACAAAAGATTTAAGATTCTCATAGGAAGAGCCACCTTCCTTGGAAGCCTTCCTAGCCAAATCCTTCCATTTCTTAGCATTCCTTCTCATTTCTTCCCCTTTCCGATCTCCAACTCCAATAACCAATTCCAAGCACCTCTTGATCTCATCAGCTTCAACAATTCCATCCTCATTTGCAGTCACCCTCACTCCCGTCTTCCACACGTCTTCGATCAGCTTTGCATTTGTCCCTTGATCCGACCACTGGGGAAACGCCACGACAGGCACCTCAGAAACCAAACTCTCCAAAGTTGAATTCCACCCACAATGCGTCACAAAGCATCCCAACGAGGGGTGCGACAAAACCTCCACCTGAGAACACCACGACACGATCATTCCCTTTTCTTCCAATTCCTCCTTATAGCTCAATTTATCTTCTTCCTTCTCTTCTTCATTTTCCTTAGCTCTTATGACCCACAAGAAGGGGCGGCCGGATTCCAATAATGCGCTTGCAATCTCCTCCTTTTGTTGCTTTGTTAACACCGTCAAGCTCCCAAACGACACGTAAATAACGGATGATTTGGGCTTGGAGTTGAGCCATTCGATGTAGTCCTTGGAGGTTTGGAAAAGATCCCCCCCAAAAGAAGTGTCGGATGGATCTCTTCCATCCAAAAAAGCAGATGGAATCAACGGTCCAACTGCAATCAAATTATATCCTTTGATCGCTCTTAAGGTCTCGGCCTCTAATGCATCGAAAGTATTCACTAGTATTCTGGGATTGTCTTGCCTTTCAAGTGCTTCAAATTGCTCTTGCAATGCTGGGACTGTCAAAGCATACATATTTGGAGCAAGCAAAAAGGACGGAAGGTCACGGCTAGCGAGCAATGGCAGCCCCGGTAATTTTATTGAGCATGAGGGGTCATTGTTGTTGTTCCTGATGACATCACCGTAACCATTGAAGTAGTAGTAGTATATGTTGAAAACCGTGGCAGGTTGAATCCAAAGAAGCGTTGATGGAAGGTGAAATTCACGAGCAACGTCGGCGGCCCAGGGGATGAATGTTGTGCAAACTAAGCACGTGAAACATCGGCCGTCGTTTGCGGTGGAAAGAATAAGATCGGTAAGAGCTTCGGAGCCGCAGCGCTTGAGCTCGGACGTGTAGTGGTCCATGTCAAAATCGGGTGGAACCCCGTCGTCGTAGCCGTCAGAGAAGGTGGCGAAGGACAATCCGTCAGGAGTAGGGGTCTTGGTGATGCAACGGTGGGCAAAGACGGTGGTGACGAAGGTGACACGTGCTCCCAAGAGAAGGAGACGCTTGGCGAATTGGAGGGAAGGATTGATATGGCCTTGCGCGGGAAATGTTACGAGGATGACTTGAGGATGCACCATGATGGATGGCTAAGCTTGGCGATCTGATGTTGTAGGAGTCCAATGTGTGTGGACTTAAATAGAAGATTGGATCAGTTCGATGGTATATACGATGAGTAGTGATATTTGGCCCACCGGCATGCTTGAATAGTAAGTACGATAGTGTTAAAATATTATTAATATTTGAACAGTAAAAAAATAATATTTTATTACCGACGTACTTACTGTTCAAGCACGCCGGTGGGCCAAATATCACTACTCATAACGTTTGTGGTGACGATTTGGAGG
This sequence comes from Corylus avellana, assembly GCF_901000735.1. NCBI lineage: Eukaryota > Viridiplantae > Streptophyta > Magnoliopsida > Fagales > Betulaceae > Corylus > Corylus avellana. The sequence continues at coordinate 29,161,187 of NC_081544.1, read as the reverse complement.
AGCCACCTTCGAATCTTTGATTTGTAGTTTCTCGTGAAAAGATTAGAATTTTATGTTTTACTTTGCTTGCAAGCTAGTGAAAAGATTAAATCTAATTATTATATTGTTAGGACAAAATGTCAAATGTAAGTGAGTGCGTACGTAGGTTAATGTACCCTTTTTTTTGTTTTTTAATCGGTGAATGTTCTATTGTTGGCAATCACAAGTAAATGGTTAATAAACCGGGAAAAATATAAATAAATTAAAAATAAAAAACCCAACCTAACAGGCGTTTGTGAATTACAATATTGTTTAAAAAAATACTAAAATAGCACACTAAACTATCAAAATGTATCAAAAATACAACTTATTTTTTTTATCTTTATACATAAAAAGAGCCAATGCGCAACACAAAACAATGAATTTTGTTCGATATTGAAATTCCCTTTAGCCCTTCAATTGTTCGTCGAGACTCTCGATGACTTAACGAGGAATCACGTACTTAAAAAAAAAAAAAAAAGAAAGAAGGAATCACGTGTAATTTTGTCATGCCGCATTGGACAATATTTTGTTTGGGTGATGAA
>NC_081544.1:29135054-29160524 GCF_901000735.1 Corylus avellana | reverse complement strand
ACACAACATTGACCTCGTGCCGGGGTCAAGCTTGCCCAATCGACCAGCTTATCGCCTTAGCCCAAAGAAATCTGAAGAATTGCAATGCCAAGTGACAAAGTTGCTAGAAAAAGGTTACATCCGAGAGAGCATGAGTCCATGTGCAGTTCCTGCTCTCTTAGTTCCGAAGAAGGATGGGTCGTGGCGTATGTGTGTTGATAGCCGAGCCATCAATCGAATCACAGTGAAGTATAGATTCCCGATTCCTCGCTTAGATGACATGCTAGATCAGTTAGCAGGTTCTAAGGTTTTCTCCAAAATTGACCTTAAAAGCGGGTATCACCAAATCAGAATCAGGCCTGGAGATGAGTGGAAAACAACGTTCAAAACGCATCATGGGTTGTACGAGTGGATGGTCATGCCTTTTGGGCTATCCAATGCTCCCAGTACATTCATGAGGTTCATGCATCAAGTGTTGTGGCCTTACATGGGGAAGTTCGTTGTTGTGTACTTTGACGATATTCTCATCTATAGCTCCTCACAAGAGACACACCTAAAACACCTCAGGGAGGTTCTTAACACGCTACGAAAAGAGTGTCTATATATCAATCGGAAGAAGTGTTCCTTTCTTACTACTACTGTCACTTTCCTTGGCTATGTTGTGTCTATTGATGGTGTTCATGCAGATCAGTCTAAGGTGACAGCAATTCTAGAATGGCCAACACCCAAGAGTCTACATGATGTTCGAAGTTTTCACGGATTGGCATCATTCTATCGACGATTCATCCGAAATTTCAATACATTGATTGCACCAATCACGGAGTGCTTAAAGGGTCGGACTTTCCAATGGACTGAAGAAGCCAATGCAAGCTTTCAATTGGTGAAGAAGAAAATGACGGAAGCACCTGTTCTAGCTCTTCCAGACTTCGAGAAGATTTTCGAAGTTAATTGTGATGCATCTGGCGTTGGCATTGGAGGTGTCCTACGCCAAGAGGGACGTCCGATTGCATTTTTCAGTGAAAAGTTGTCCGGGTCCAAGAAGAACTATTCCACTTATGACTTGGAGTTTTATGCCATTGTACAATCTTTGAAACATTGGAGTCATTACCTGGTGCAGAAGGAGTTCATCCTTATCACTGACCATGAGGCCCTCAAGTATATCAATGGCCAACAGAAGCTTAGTCGCCGACATGCCAAATGGGTCGCTTACCTTCAGGAGTTTACTTTTTCTTTACGGCACCAATCAGGAAATTTGAATCGAGTTGCTGATGCTCTGAGTAGGAGAGTTGCACTCCTTACTACCATGCATACCAAAGTTGTGGGTTTTGACACTTTCCGAGAGTTGTATACGGAAGATCCTTCATTCGGGAAGATATTTGCTGAGGTATCTGTAGGTAAGCGCAGTGATTATGTTACTCTTAATGGTTATCTATTTCAAGGTTTACAGCTATGCATTCCGGATAGTTCATTGAGGGAGCAAATAATACGAGAGTTGCATGGAGAAGGTCACTTTGGACGAGACAAAACCTTGGCCTTGATCTCATCAGACTATTATTGGCCCAAGTTAACTAGTGATGTGACCCGTTACGTGGAACGGTGTTTTATTTGTCAAAGGTCTAAGGGGACCCTCACAAATGCAGGTCTATAGACCCCATTACCTGTGCCTGACGGCCCATGGCTTGACGTCAGCATGGATTTTGTTTTGGGGTTACCTCGCACTCAAAGGAGCATGGATTCTATTCTTGTGGTGGTTGATCGTTTTTCCAAGATGGCTCATTTTGTTGCTTGCCGGAAGACGATGGATGCCGCCCGAATTGCTCACTTGTATTTTCGGGAGATTGTTCGCTTGCATGGGGTTCCAAGATCTATTACATCAGACCGAGATACAAAATTCATGAGCCATTTTTGGAAGAGCGTGTGGGAAAAGATGGGGACCAAGCTTAATTTTAGTAGTGCCTACCACCCCCAAACAGATGGTCAAACTGAGGTGGTAAATCGAAGCTTGGGGAATCTTTTAAGGAGTTTAGCTGGAAATAAGCCAAAGCAGTGGGACTTGGCTTTGTCACAAGCAGAGTTTGCTTACAACCAGTCCAAGAATAGAACGACTCAGTTGAGCCCTTTCGAGATTGTGTATGGGCAAAACCCATCGGGAGTGCTTGACCTAGCACCTATTCCCCGTATTGGTCGATTGAGTATTAAGGCTGATGAAATGACAGATTATCTACGAGGAGTTCATGACCAGGTCAAGAAAGCGATAGAAGATAGCAATGTTAAGTACAAAGCACAATTCGACAGCCATAGACGCAAGGTAACTTTTGAGGTTGGTGATTTAGTTTAGGCTGTACTCACACGTGATCGTTTCCCTGTTGGTGAGTATAACAAGCTACGAGAGAGGAAGATTGGGCCTTGTGAGATTTTGCAAAAGATAAATGACAATGCATACCGACTACATCTTCCAAGTCATTTAAAGACCTCTGATGTGTTCAATGTGAAGCATTTGACTCCATGTTTTGTTGATGCAGACAAAGACAACTTGAACTCGAGGGCGAGTTCTTTCCAACCCAGGGAGACTGATGCAGGAGAATAATAATAATAAAGTAGGTTTATTATTTATGTTTTAGTTTTCCTTTTTCAATAAGGATTGGGTTTTTCCTTTCCTATTAGGATTTGCTTTTCCTTTTCCTATTAGGATTTGTTTTCCTTTTCCAATTAAGTTTGCTTTTTCTTTTCCTTGTTGGTTTAGGAGGTTCCTAGCCTATATAAAGGCATCTAGTCTTTGTTGTTTATCAATCCAGTTTATACTATCAATTAAATTTAAGTCTTTTAGAGTTATTTCTCTGTTTGCTTATTTGGGGCACTTAGGGATTTTCTCTTCCCTACTTGTTATTTTCTCTCTTCCTGAATTCCCTTTTCTATCTTCAAATCTTAGTTTCTGCTGCTTTTATACGCTGTCAGAACAATCCTAGTTCTGCCCGGCGTCACCGATCCAGCAGAAGATTTCAAAAAGCTTTCACTTGATGTAGTGGATTATGTTGGAAGACTTCCATTAGTTGCTGAACTCTTTTATAAGCTTAAAGTTTTGGGATAAATAATGGTTTGTGAACATTTTTTGTTGAAATAGTGCATGTCCAAGCGTAACAAGCTTTGAGATGTTTTCCTCCCTGGTAGTGAGGTTCCAAATTGGTTCAAGCATCATGGGATTGGATGTTCTATATCCTTTGACGTACCTCCACTTTCAGAGGGTGAAGTCAAGGGGTTGCTCGTTTGTGCTATCTATGCAGCCAAGGAAGAATCCAATGCCATAACTGCAGCTCCTTTCATGATAATTGTTGAAATAATAATGATGTGGGAATAAAAGCGGAAGCAAGAGAGAGGATGAATACAAAGGACTTACGGGTGGTTCGGTGTTAGACACCTACGTCCACCACTCGGAATACCCTTAAGGGCTACATTGTGCTCATTAACTTGATTTGTCTTCAATACAAAGGTTCGTATTCATAGGGTAATGTCTAAATACAAGTTTGGTAATCAAATCCCATTGATTTGATTACAATCTCAATATATTACAATCAACCCATAAATAGAGAATATTTCAATATTAGCATAATTATGGAATATATGGAAAATATAATATATTTTCCATATATATTATATTTTCCATATATTCTAACATCCCCCTCAAATTCAAGGTGAAATATTCTGGAACCTTGAGTTTGAAATCCGAAACAATGGTGACGGCGGTGGCGGAGGCCGAGAACGAGCCGTAAATGGTGGCGACTGCCAGAGGAGATAGAGGCTAACAGCCGGCCAACGACGGCGGCAGGTGGTTGGTGAATGCAGATTCTAAAGGCCTGACAACGGGCCAAACTCCAAAATGGGCTGACAACGGGCCAGGACTGACAATGAGTCAAACTTCAAAATGGGCCCACAATGGGCCAGGGATATTTTTAGTCCAACATTCTATGCCATCCCCAAAACCTGTGAAGATCATACCTGTGCCACCTATATACCGGCCACTTAAAAGATATGAATTTGAGATGGAAAGTGGAAAGGAAGTGGAGGTGTCCATCAGAGCTGTGGAAGCCATTGAAGTGAAGAAGTGTGGAATTCATCTACCATTTGATGACTCAAATATTGTAAGAGATGATGGATATGTAATTAGTATGGATATGGTGTCTGCTAAGAGGGGTCGAGACGAAAATGAGGCTGCAGGACCAAGCAATGATTGTTATAATGAAGAAAAGTGCCCTAAAAGGTCAAGGATGGAGTCTGAAGCACAAGAATGAAAGGACTTCACCAGAGCTCATGTCCACAGCTACTACAAAGGCCAAGGAGATGAAAGGAATACAAGTAATTTATTTCTTTCAACAGAAACTTGATAGACCTAACCCTATAATTTGCCAATTTTTGTACGTGTGTAATGTATTAGATAATATTGTGAATTTTATTTCTTGCATGTACATATGATCTAGCTATCATCTACATATAACATAGGGACAACTAAAATAAATTTAAATGAGTAAACAACTAATTTTTACAAAAATGGCATCTTTCTCTCATATGAACATTCCAACGAGTTACACCTGCATGTAATTCATGACATTTGTTTAACTATATAACCAATTTAATAAAACAAAATAATGCATTAAATATTGGGCAAGAATTTTTTTTAAACAAAAATGAGGTTTTTTTTTTTTTTTTTTTTTAATTGAATATATTATCGTTAACCATACCAAAATTCATGCCATTCAAGTTTCCTACCATTCAAGTTTCCATCTCTTAACTTACAAGAAAAAAAAAAAAAAAGAGTTTCCATCTCTTAGTACCAGCATCGGTTCCCAGTTCCCACAATCCCAACAAGAAGTGATGTTTTGGAGGAGTCACAAGGCTTAGGGAATAGGGAATAGAACAACGAGAAAGTTTCCAATAAGTGCATATCACATGGGTAGCAGGTACGACAATTAATTGGTTATAAAAGGCAGTGAATTGGACTTTCTTCTCCTTCTTTAGACTCTCTCTCTCATTGTCCGATCCTAGTCACCCCGGTTATACCAACTTAATTAAGTACTAGAGATTGCGTAATGCTAAAGGTAACGCTAGCATGTATGAACCAGTCAAATTTTTTTTATTTTTTTTATAATTAAATGAATTGTTCATCCACGCCAGCATTTCTTGTATTATGGCCCTCAGAGATTTTTAGGAGTGTAAACCGCTTGGATAATATTCTTATATATTCCACTTCCACATTTTGTGGAGGGTAAATTTAGTAGCCGCATCCAAAGTAGGCTGAATTCGCCCATAACTATACATAGGCGAGCGGTTGTTTTTTAACTAACTACACTTGACATCCGCTTTGCATTTTGAGATCCTTTTTGTTTTGTTTTTTGTTTTATTTTTTAACAATGAACTTAATTTATATGGGCCTATTATTTTTTTAAAAGCTTTTTTAGATGTGCTAGATTCAATTTTTGAACTAAATACACTTGTAAATTGCAATATGAAAATATAAATTGAATGTAAACATTGGGCATCACAAATATTTATAATCTGAATTCTATTTTCGTAAACTTTGGGCAATACAAGTAAATTGAAAAAAAAAAACAAAAACTACAAAATGCAAATAAATTGAATTATATCCTCCGGAAAACAAAATACCAATGGAAATAATATTATGAAGTGCCAAAAACAGTGCAAACTCAAGTGCAAACTATTACAAGTAATAAATTCTCAGTAAGTACGAGGTCGATCCTTTGAGAATGGTAAAACACTAAAGTAAAATTACTATTATTGTGTAGAAAAAAAAAAAGTTGAGTTTGGTTTTCCACTAAAAAGTGGAATAATTAAGTGATTAAATTAACCAAACCAAATTACGTAAAATAAAGCTATGTAAAAATTAATGGGAAAACCACTAAGGAGTCTAAGGTTTCAAGGATCCACCTATGAAATTAAAAAGAGTAATTCATAATTGGAAGATAAAAGAATTAAGCATCAATCAAATATAAAATAGATTGAACATAGATTTGTTGAGAATTTGATTTTAATAACAATGTTACAATAAATTAATCGTTCAATATATTTTTGAATCGTAACAAATCAAACAAAGTAAGCATTTGATATAAACAAAAATCATAATAAATCAAAATAAACTTGTCACATGAAATTATTCTCAAATTAAAAAGCATACTAAAAAATTCGAATAATTAATTTATAAGGAACAACAAATAGTCTCAATAATACATAATAAAAATAATAGACTTCACCCTTAGCCCTATCTAGAGATTTTAACTACTAAATAACTACGAAAATAAATTATATAATCAAAGTACTAAACATCAAACTTTAACTAAAACAAATAAATTAAAAATGACCAATAGCCGTTGTCTTCAATCTCTGAAATTATTTATCCTGAGAAATTCCTCATAAAAAAATCCTGCTGCTGCGCCTCCTCCCACAAAGTCTCTGCATTAAGCCGCTTTTTATAGAGGGAAAAAGACGAAACTGTCCTTTTTCCTTTCAATATGGGAGCCAAATCCAAAAAGTAGATCCCAAAACCCCTGCTGATGCATCTCTACTAATGCATTTTTAAGGTTGTTTGATTTCCAAGAAATTTCTCTTTCAAGTTGTGGGCCCCACGTAAATATAAGAGACAAAAAAGAATCGTTTCTTTGGTTTTTCTTTCTTCTTTGTTTTTTTTTTTTTTTTTGTAAGATTCTTTCTTCTTTGTTGATTCTTTCTTTCCGCGTGCAATTCTTCCTTTGACTTGTCTTTCTTCCTTGTCTACTCTTTTTCTTTTTCTAAGGAAAATGGTTACATGAAAATATTATTCTATTCCTAATCAAAAAGAAAAGAGAATGAGTGATTTTAAAAAAGAGTCGTTTCTTTGGTTTTTCTTTCTTCTTTGTTGATTCTTTCTTTCCGCGTGCAATTCTTCCTTTGACTTGTCTTTTCTTGTTTGTCTACTTCTTTTTCTTTTTCTAAAGGAAAATGGTTACATGAAAATATTATTCTTGTTCCTAATCAAAAAGAAGAGAGAATGAGTGATTTTAAAAACGTAAAAAAGGGTGAGTTCTTCAACAACATACTCAAAATAAATTAAAACATTACATAAATAATTATAAATGTTATAAAATGGGTCAAACAAGTGATATGATCATTTTAAAGAGCGGCACAAAACTGTTACAAAAGCAAAATGGGCACACATTAAGACGAACATATCTGAACTCCTATTTGAAACTAGCAACAACCATTGGAAGGAGGATGAAGCCAAAGATGCACTGTCAGAAGAAAGGTACCAACATAAATTCGGTTACAAAAGTCTCAACATTCAGATCTAACCAACATAATACAGGGAGACAATAATTTATAACAAAAAATAACAACAACAGAACAATTGATTCACGGTTAAATGACAACGTTGTCATTTTTACAATTGATTTTCTTTTCTTAAAAATTATTGAAACTCCTACAAAACACAATCTCTTGTATTAATATATTATTTAAGCTCAATATCAGTAATTAAATACTCTTTCAGAATTAACTATAAAATACAAGAATTGACACAAAATAATGTATGATACCGCTTACTTTAATTAAGAAAGTAAATATATTTAAGCTATTATCATATTCATAGCTAGATAGTGGACACACAATATTAATTTAGTGTTTTAGTGACATTAATTTCAAACTACAATCCAAATTAGAACGTTCAACACACATCTACCTTTTAAGTTTGGATAAGTTGTAAGGTTTGGAAAACTTACATTTAGAAATTCGGGTTTCTTTATTGGTTTGCAATTATTGTTGAGTTATTTTGTTATTTTAAATGAATGATGAATAATGATAATATTTTTTATTGATTATTAATGATAGGATAGAAATCACTATAGAAACTAATAATACATATATAATAATGTGAAAATAATAAGTGACAAAGAGATTTATGTGATTCGGGTCTATGACTTACGTCCTTATAAATTATAATAAAGCCTTAAGACTAAATTATGATCTTATTGTCTGAGTGATATTTACAACATAACATACTCATATTTAAAGGAGAATTGTGTATATAACTAGCTTTATGCGATAAAGAAATTAAGGATTGTTAAATTATCACTTATCCCAAAAACTTAAGCTGATAGGAAGAGATAAATTTAATAACTTAATTATTAATTAAACACACTCTCTCACATGTGGGCTCAAACTCCCGTTTTAATAGGTAGGGCTCAACAGGTAGAATATTTAATTTAAATGGGGTAAATTGACAGAGTCAAGGTTCGATATCAGAATCTTTGGCTTTGATACCATGTTAAACTACTATTTATCCCAAAAACTTAAACTTATATGAAAATGTAAATTTAATCACTTAATTATTATTTTAACAGGAATTGAGATTATAATTTCTCACATGCCAACGTCATCATAGTCAATGCAAGGTTGGATGAAAGTGAGAACAACTAAGCCAATAAGGAAAGGGTTACAACAAGGGTCTTTTCCATTTTTAATCCGGATGGAAGAAAGAATAGGTGATCTGGTGGGAATGCTTCCAAACACAAGATTGGAGGCGGCCCATTTAGCTAAAAAATGTGCACAGTAATTTGTACTCCTATAAACTTTAATTTGCAAGCTTTACAGATTTACAAAGAAAGCAAATTTACTTTACTATCAGAAATAATAGAAGCAAAATTCCAATCTTTGAAAAGTGACGGTTGCTGAATGGCAAGAATAATGTTGATTGCATCTCCTTCCAACAAAAGCGACTAAATCCCAAGAGAGGAAGCTGTTTGAAGGCTAAAAGAGCAACTTGAGTTTCACCGATAGCAGCATCAGTAGTGGAGAGACATTTGGTTACGACATGGATAATTTTACCATTAGAGTCACTAAGAACCATAGGTGCAACTGAGAAGCACTCTTAACCACTACATCGAAGCTAGCCTTGATATTACCTGAAAAAGGCAATGACCAAAGAGAGAAGGATAGAGAATCATTCCAAGCAAGTTTATGACCTTCACTGAGTTGGAAACGTGATGGACAGACAAACTAGGAATGGGCTGGACTTTATCATGCACTAAACGATTCCTTACAAACCAGATGTGATCCCTTGTAATTGATGCTTGAAGTAAACTGCCAAATATCCACCTTTGGTATAGACAAATGTTGTGAGGGTTCAGCAACACCATCACCCATTCAGAAATAGGAATGCTGCTGAAAGCCTCTGAATTAAAAGGCCAATGGGAGCTTCTCCATAAGATTCTAGCCAAAGAACATTCAAGAAAAATGTGCGAGATGGTAGCACCTGCGTTGACATCGTTCAAGAGGGCCATAAACACTAGAAATTGCAGATACTTTCTCAAGACCGATCGAGTCATAACTTAACACCAGCTCCATTGAAGATTTTAGTGATACTCAAGCCAATAGACAACCTAATAACCCCAAACACTTCTCATTGTGAGATTTAAACTTAAATTCTAGCTGCCACTAAGACAACCTAAATGCCAAGTTTGGAAAGCTGCAAAAATTTCTATGGTGTCAATTTTTGTGCATATTCTTTAGCTAAATGGGTTGCTTTCATCTCGTGTTTGGAAACATTCCTAATTGGTCTCCCATTCTCAATTCTATTAGGATAAGAATGGGAAACACCCTTCTTGTAGTCCCTTTTGTCATTTAAATAAATAAAAAAAGAACTCCAAGTTGGAGTAGGTATATATACCAACGTAACAAAGCAAAATATGCTGCAGGGCCCAGTGATTTTGACTTGAGTAATTCAAGTCACACACAATAGATTAAAAAAAAATGCTGTGAATATATATATATATATATATATCTTCTATTGACTTAGACACAAACAAGGAAATTAGAACAAAAAGAAGCGGCGTTCCTTCGATCTCCAATGTACGTCACAAAGAAGAAATATATGTTGTTGATTTCACGCGCTATGCTGGCTCTACCACCCTTCCTTCTTTTTTAATTCGTTTTTCTCCTTTTTTCATGTAAGTTCCAGTGTTCCACCACCCTTCCTTTTTCTTTTTATATAATTTCCAGTTCCACCAACCCTCCTATTAACTCAGAAGAGCCTCCCTTGTGCAATCCAGTCAATACCTCAATTTCAAGTTTACATCAAGCACCTGCTCATCCATGGCTGCTCAAACCCTTCCATCACCTTTCAAATCTCGTTGGAATTACGACGTTTTCTTGAGTTTCAGAGGAGAAGACACCCGCAAAACTTTCACCGATCACCTATACACTGCCTTGGTGCATGCTGGAATTCACACCTTCCGAGATGACGACGAGCTTCCTAGAGGGAACCACATCTCTAGAGAACTGCTCAAAGCTATTCAAGGATCAAGGATTTCCATTGTGGTTTTTTCAAAGGACTATGCTTCTTCTCGTTGGTGCCTTAATGAGCTTGTGGAGATCTTGAACTGTAAGAATACCCTAGGCCAAATTCTTCTCCCCATCTTTTATGACGTGAACCCCTCAGATGTGCGAAAACAAACCGGAAGTTTTGCCGAAGCATTTGCTAGGCATGAAGATCGGTTTCAAGCGGAGATGGAGAGGGTGCACAAGTGGAGAGCAGCTCTTGCCGAAGCTGCAGATTATTCTGGCTGGGATCTTCAGAATATTGCAAACGGGTATTATATTATGTTAATTGTTAAGCTCTCTTGTGCCCTTTCATTGAGTTTTTTTTTAATCGGTTGTTTGTCTTTTATTTTTTTATTTTTTATTTTTTATCTTTCAAATGTTAGATGAAAATCTATAAAAATTATGAGCAGAAATGGATTGACAAAATTTAACCAAAATTTTCTCGAAAAATATTCTAAATTCAAATTTAATCTATGTTTTCGTCAATCAAAAGAATTTCAAACTAATTGGGCATGCTTTAATCATTCTCGAAATCCATGGTTAGTTGGACAAATCTAGTTAATGATGAGTAATGAAACTGTGATGACTCTTGAATCATCATTTCTGTTTAAATTTATGAGCTACTGATCAATATTCATGCTTATCATAAATTTTCAATAAACCCAATAAAAAGGTGAAACGAGTATTGTATATATAGTAGTGGGCTATTAATTTTGAAATATCAATGGAAAAATGGCATAGCTCTTGTTGTAAACAATTCCTAATTTAGCGATCGACTAGGTGCAAACTGAGTAGTAATTGAAGTTCATTGAGAGAATAAAAGAGATTGCTCAATCCTTTCACCTGATCAACTAGCGGTAAAAGTAAATATAAGTTAAGTTAAGTTAGCACATGTACTATACGAGTACGACATTGATTTTATATATATAGTTAATAATTAATTGAAGGAAAATCAGGTAAAAGATCTCCTGTATTTTTTGTCATTTTTACTTCAAAATTTTTAAGTTTTTAAGTTTATAAATTTAATATATTCAAGACTTGACTTTAAGTCTATTCTAAATAGTGGCAGATCTAGGAATTAGAGTTATTAGGGGCGCAAAAAAATAATTGGCAGATCTAGGAATTAGAATTACTAGGAGCACAAAAAAATAATAAAACATAATGATAATTTTTTTTTCCTATGATATGGTAAATACAATCAAAAAATAAATTATACCATAGTATATGTATCACGTAATATATGTAAAAAAAATCAAAATAACTATTAAAAATCTTTATCTAACGACGTCACAAACACATACTAATTTAAACTACTTGTGAAATAAACTAAGAACAATTAAATGACTAGTAGTATCTAAGAAAAATGAGTACCTTTTAGTGGGCTGTTAGCCTACGACTATTTCTTTTAGAAAAGCCTCAAATCTTAAAGTATAAATCATATTAGAGACTAGAGTCTAAATTTAGAGACTATGGCCTAAATATAGCAAAAAAAAAACCATATTTATCTATTTTAGCTATCTACCTTTTTAAAGCACCCATATTTGGCTCAGCATTTTAACTTATCATTTTTATTATCTCATTTAAATAATCTTTTCCTCTCATTTAAATATTATTTTTTTTATTCATTTTTTTATTCTTTCTTTCTTTATTCTTTTTTTTTTTCTCATAGCATCAAAATCGGTGAATAGCATCCAACGGTTTGTAGCACATGCATGGAGAGAGAAAATTATTTTTAATATAGGAGAGAAGTTGTAGCACATATGGGCTAATTGTTTATTATTGAAATGAGATAGTGGGCAAGTTGTAGCACATGATAGACCCACATCTCAAAAAATTGAAATTATCTAGACGCCCTTAAAATTTTGGCTTAAAAAAGCTTAAAGAATTTTTTATTTTTTTTTACCGGGGTCGCCCGCCCATGGGTCGCCCCATGTATATCCGCCATTGATTTTAAATTCAGGACTTTTGTCAGCTCTCTCCATTAAATAGGCAATAGAAATAACACTGAAAATACAATTCTAGTACTTTGTCACAAATCCCCCAAATCCCAAATTCCACACTGGACCCATCTATTCGAACCCATGCCTGGCCACCACCAAGCCAACCTCGTTTTGGGTTCACTCAAAGTGATTACCCAATTCTGGCATCCCATTTGGATTTTCTTTACACTTATTTGCTCAATTAGGTCGGTCGGTTTGAATATTAGTTTAGTTGATTAAGTCAATCATTTTTTATTATCTTAAGTTTTTAAATAAGTGTTAATTTAACATTATATCATAATAAAGGTTCTAAATTCAAATATTATCTTTGTCATTAACCCATCATTTCAACTAAATATTTTATTTTTAACACTTTTGAGATAGACGGTAATTTAATAGCTCCATCTAAGGACAACGGTGTTAGATGATCTTGACGTGATTTGCAAAAGTGGGGGGCAATCCTATCTAACTGCCCAATGTAACACTTGTATACTATTTTTGGTATATTTATAGAAATCTGGTTCTTGTATTTGATATGAATGTGAAATAGAATGTAATAAATTCCTTAGATGGATGAAATAAATGGAATTATTGAATGAAACTAATCTAGTTGTGATAAAGTGGGCTAAATGATTTATAAAAAATAAAAAATAAAAAGTTAAACTGGGCTAAATTCTAGGATGGCCCAACCTCCAACACTAAAGGGCTTGTTTGAGGACCTAAAAGTGCTTTTAACAATTAAAAACTTTGTTTGAAGAAAAAAGTACACGTTTGGTAAAAAAAAAATTAAAAACACTTTTAAGGGTCAAAAAAACTTAAAAATGGCCAAAAAGTACTTTTGGCAAAAGTTTAAAAATGAAGCTTTTGTCTAAAAACTTTTTTTGATTTAAAAACTCCATATCTCAAACGCAACCCAAACATACTCTAAAACTTACTTAAATACACAAAATTGGCCCATAACAAATTTAACAGACTTTTCCTCCGACTAGAGTGAGATCTCAAATCTAGAATTCTTAAGTGTAGGATAGCCTTTTGGATAAAACTTCATACAGTTCTCGAGAGGAATGCTATTGTAATCATACTTTCCATGAAACACTTAATTAATGACTTCTTTTTCGAAAGGGAAAAATAAAAATTATTCTATGGCATGTTACTGGATAGGATAAGAAATGATATAGGAATATATTTAAAAGATATTCTTAATCAAGTTGATATAACTTAATTGTTTACAATAACATAAAAATTATTTGGTTTCTTACTTCTCTTTTCTTGTACTTATATTCTTGTTGTATTTTTATTTGAACTATAATAATCAGGTTTGAATCAAGGTTCATCCAGCAGATTGTTAAAGAAATTTTGCCTAAAGTGAACCCAGCTTACTTGCATGTTGCCAAATACCCTGTAGGAATAGATTCTCGTGTTAAAGAGATAAAAGATTTATTAAATCTTGAAACAAGTGATGTTCGTAATGTGGGTATCTATGGGATGGGTGGAATAGGCAAAACAACAATAGCAAAAGCGGTCTATAATGAAATACTCCATGAATTTGAAGGAAGCAGCTTTCTTTTTAATATTAAAGAAATTTCAGAACAACCAAATGGTTTGATTCATTTACAAGAACAACTTCTTTCTGATATCTTGAAAATGAAGGATTGGAAGATTGGCAGTGTTGATGGAGGAATAAATTTGATAACAAAAAGATTTTATCGCAAAAAAGTTCTTGTTGTTCTTGATGATGTGGATCACTTGAAACAACTTCATTCATTAGTTGGAAACTTCGAATTGTTTGGCCAAGGAAGTACACTCATTGTAACAACAAGAGATAAACATGTTCTGACTGAACTAGGAGTCAAAGAAAAATATAAGGTTGAAGAAATGAATCATGAGGAGTCCCTTCAACTTTTTCATTGGCATGCATTCAGGATGACTGATCCAACAAAAGATTTCAAAAAGCTTTCACTTGATGTAGTGGATTATGTTGGAAGACTTCCATTAGCTGCTGAAGTTTTGGGTTCTTATCTGTCAGGAAGAAGTATTATTGAATGGAAAAGTGCATTGGAAAAATTAAAAAAAATTCCTCACAGAGAGATTCAAAAAATACTCAGAATAAGTTTTGATTCACTAGAAGATTATGCACGTGACATATTCCTTGACATAGCATGTTTCTTTATCGGTATAAACAAAGACTATGTCAGCAAAGTTCTCAATGGTTGTGGATTCTTTACAGATATTGGTATTAGCATTCTCATTGACAGGTCCCTCCTGACAGTTAATGAAAAAAATGAGTTGAGGATGCATGATTTGATTCGCGATATGGGAAGGGAAATTGTTCGCGAAATTGCACCCAGGGATCCAGGAAAACATAGTAGATTGTGGTGTCACGATGATGTCTCAAATGTGCTTAACAAACATCTGGTAAGTGGCATATGCATTAATATTATATAAATACATGTAAAAACAAATTAACATAATATGCACATGTTATGAAAGTATGTATGGGAATTTTTTCTTTTTGCTAAACATGGATATAGCTTGAATATTCTATCAACATGACTCATAACTGTAAGATTTTAAATCCAACAATTTTCTATTAAGCGAAAAATTGATACTTAACTATTGTTAAAAAAAAAAAATAAAAAAAAAATAAAAAAAAAAGTATGCAACCATATTTAAGCAATTTTGATCATGTCTAAAACACATTATTATTATTATTATTATTTATTTATTTATTTATTTATTTAGTTATGGTGAAAATATATAGGTCACCTCCAATTTGAAGGTGTTCTAGCATCACACAAGATATGAATATACATTGCTAACCCAGCTATGTTTCCAGGGATCAGAAGCAATAGAGGGTCTTAACCTAAATCTACCTGCACCTGAAGATATAGAATTGAAAACTGAAGCATTTGCAAATATGAAAAATTTGAGATTGCTCCGAATTGATGGTGCATATCTCACAGGATCCTTTGAATGCCTTTCCAAAGAGTTAAGATGGCTTCACTGGCATAAGTGCCCTCTGGAATTTCTACCACCAAATTTTCATCTTGAGAATGTTGTTATCCTCGACATGCAATATAGTAATGTCAAACAAGTTTGGAAGAAAATCAAAGTATAACAAATCTCACATTACCTTTTATTTTCTTATCAACTTTGAATGAATAACTTTAATGATTTTTATTATTATTATTTTTTTTCATTTGATTCTATTTTGACAGATACTCAACAAGTTAAAAGTTCTTAATCTCAAAGGTTCTAAATGTCTCACCCGATCACCAAACTTCTTACAACTCCCACATTTGGAGATACTCATACTTGAAGGTTGCAAGAGCTTGATTGAGGTACATGAGTCTATTGGACATTTGAAAAAACTTGTTTTATTGAATTTACAAGGATGCAAGAACTTAAAGAATCTTCCAGAAAGCATTTCTAACTTAAGAGCTTTAGAGACTCTTGACTTGTCTGAGTGCATAAAAATTGACAAGTTACCAAAACAATTGGGAAATATGGTTGCTTTAAAGGAGCTGCTTGCAAATGGAATTGCTATTAGTCAACTACCATACTCCTTTTGTCTTTTGAAGAACCTCAAAACTCTATCATTATCGGGGTGTAAAGGGCAATCCTCAAGATCATGGATGTCACGGTTTGTGTCGTGGATATCACCAAAATGCACAAAACCCATATATTTGCTGTCAACTTCTGTTTATGGATTATGTTCTTTGAGAAAACTGCATCTCAGTAATTGCAATTTGTTTGAAGATGGGATTCCTTTTGATTTTGGGAGTTTACCTTCACTCCAACATTTGGATTTATCAAGAAACAATTTCCGTACACTGCCTCAATGCATCGGTCGACTTCCTCAATTATATGTACTGTCGTTGAATGAGTGTGCGAGTCTCGAATCAATTCCAGAACTTCCTGCAAGTTTAGGAGACTTGTATGCAAGTGGCTGCTCATCATTACAGAGACTCCCAGATGTGCCGAATCAAGGAAGTTTATGGACACATTTTTTCTTGAAAAGTAGTGACAATCTAGCATATGATTTCAGAAAGAGTCTTATCCAGGTACTTTCTCTCTCTTTCTCTAGAACCATTTTATAATGTTAACTTTTTTCTCTTTTGAAACAGTACGTGTCCAAGTGTGGTGAATATAATTCAATTGAGTTACCTGGTAGTGAGGTTCCAGATTGGTTCAGCCATAAGGGAATTGGATCTTCGATATCCTTTCATATACCTTCTCTTCCAAAGGGTCAAATCAAGGGGTTGCTTTTTTGTATAGGTTTTGCACCCATACCAAAAATACTGGACGAGAACCTGGGCGGGGACCCGTTAATCACTTTGCACCTTAACAACAGCTATTGGACATACGCCGCTATCTATGGTCCATTTCGTAGAGATTATCCTTCCTGGAAAGGCTATTGGCCCTATGCAAATATTGAAGGTAAAATAGCAAGTGGAATGGAAATAAAGATGGAGGTTCATGGTGGGAAATACTTTGAAGTGAAGGAGTGCGGAATTCATGTAATAGTTGATGACGACCCAAATGCAATGGATGAAGATATGGATTCTTTTACTTTGAAGAGAGATCGTGATGACAATGAGGCCGGACCAAGCAATGATTCGTCCAGTGATGATGAATTAAACTGCCCTAAAAGATTAAAGATAAAGGATGTTGATGACTTGGATCAAGCGCAACAATGAAAGGAGGAGGACTTGTTAATATGTTTATTCATAATTAAATTTTGTTGATCTTATTTATTCAACCGCCTTTGTTCTTTCGAACCCTTCCATATATATATAAGGAGATAAAAAATATCGCTTTTATTCTTGTTGAAATGTTTGATATATATATATATCTTCTTGAATTTATAGTAACATTGGAGAAATACAGAATGGGGTCAAATACGTTTCATCAGAAACCAAAACTAAGACCACAAATTTTTTGGTAAATATGTTTCACAAGAGATATGTCTTGTTTGGCAAATGCCTAATTAGGTCCATTTTTTTTTTCAACTCTCGAACATTCTTACTAATTATATCACATTAATAACTATTTAAATAAAAAAAAATTCACTATAAAACAAAATATTTTAAATTTTTCATACAAAAAATTTAAAACTTTTATTAATTTTATATCACATCAATCATTTTTAACCAAGTCTTTTGCCAAACCAGGCTTACAAGAAAAAATATATATACATGCATTAATCCATTCCACAAAAGAATCCTGTACAAAGATTAAAAATCCCTAATGAATTTTTATTTATTTTTTTTCTAAAACACTACAATTATAATAAAAATTTTCTTCAAATTATATTAGAAAAAAGTCGTTCAACTAATCTATTAAAATGATGTCTATTTTTAGAGCATGTAATTATCATCTGTAGTTTAAAATTTAAATGTGATAATTATGTGCTTTATTAAACAATTAAAAAAAAAAACACATAAAATTCAAATATTCTAAAAATGAATGCTAAATTAATAAAAAATAATAATAGACTGACTTTGGTTAACAAATTTAAAGCAAAAATTGTCCTACAATTGAAACGATATCAGTGTCTAAGAAAAGTCAACAAGTTCTCCATCTTACAGGTTTTACCACCGCCTCGTTTGTCTCAATTGAAGTAAAATTAATTAATCTCGTCCACAACCATCCATCCAAATCCAAAAGCCCAACCCGAGGAATCCGGGACCTGAAAATGGACGGAGCTCCGACGACGAGCGGGAGCGGCGGAGGTGGGGGAGGCGGTCCGGCGCCGCTTCTGATGAAGACGTACGACGTGGTGGACGACTCGACGACGGACGAGATCGTGTCGTGGAGCCAGAACAAGACGAGCTTCGTGGTGTGGAACCCACCCGAGTTTGCCCGGGTCCTCCTCCCGGCCTTTTTCAAGCACAACAACTTCTCCAGTTTCATCCGCCAGCTCAACACCTATGTATGTTCTCTCTCTCTCTGTGTTTGCTTTCTTATTATTTGTTTTGATTCCGCTTCTGATTCGAATTGGGTTCAGCTTCTAATTGTTGAATTTATTTGAAGGAGGGGAATCGTGTTGTAGGTAAATTTTAAGCGATTTTGAATGGGTTGAATCCATTGGTGATAAACTGGATTTAGAAATTTGTATTTCTTTTAGTTTTCCCAGGTTGAAATTGGGTTCGTTTTCTGTATGTTGTGGCGGTTTCTGAAATGGGTTCATTTTCATTTGGGGTCTTATTCCTTAGCTTATGAGAAGGTTATGGCATCTATAAAGTAGCATCCTTTTCAAGTATTCCGACTGCCTATGTTTTTAACATTTTTTTTTTTAGTTGTTTTTCGTGGAGAGATCTGCATGGGAGCTAGTTTGATGGGTGCGTTGAAATATTAATTAAATGATTAAATTTACTGTTTCCTATTTGTTTTCTCCGATTGGTTTGATGGTGCTGAAGATGAGGCCATTTTTATTGAGTTGCATTTGATGTCTGGAAGTGCTATACGTTGGTGTCCAGGATTTTGTAAGGGTTTACATGAGTACGACTCATAGTCCATTATGGATTTTTTGCGATCTTCTGGGGAAGGCAAAAGTTAGAAGGTCTGTGGGGAGGATACTCAGGGATGGTAGCATACAAGTCAGACCTCTGAAGCGAAGAATCGAGCTTTTGTAGGAAATTTGGCATAATTCAAATTGTAAGGCTCCAATTGGAGATCAAAGTTGGAGGCAGAATTGAGGTTGGGTATTGGAATTTGGAAATGGGCCTCCTGATTCTAGTTATGTCCTTTGGTGATACTGCAAGATTAGATTTTTTTTTTTCTTTATTTTTTTTTTTTTTTCCTGTTCCATAAAACTATCATATATTTAGGTTAATTTTTTAAGGCTTGAATGTAACTCTCAACCAATTGATTTTCTTCTTCATTAAATGCTTTTTCTCAACTACTTGATTTTTCTGTTTTGAGCTTTTCTTTTTCCTTGTCTGAGACTGAAAATTTCCAAATTTTTTATTTTTCAGTTAGTCTTTTCCAGTTTCTTTCTTGGATGAAGCAAAGGAAAGAAACTTTGAAGATTCTATTGTATGAATTTCATAAAGATTATCCTTCCTGGAGATGCTATTGGCCCTATTCATATATTGAAGGTGAAAGCAAGTGTAACGGAAATAAAGATGAAGCGCGAGGGTGAGAAATACTTTGAAGTGAAGGAGTTTGGAATTCATGTAATACTTGATCATGACCCAAGTGCAATGGATTATGGAGTAATGATATAAAAAGGACTAGAGTTCTCTTAGAGTCATCCCAAATTCAATAATTATCATCTCAAATTCAATGGTGATTTAAAATGCTACATCACATTTGAGATGACTCTAGAATGACTTTAGTCCTTTTCATATTATTACTCATACTTGAAGAGATTGTATAATGGATATGGTGTCCAATAGATAGTTGTATGTTTCATCGGAAACGAAAACTAATTAAGACAAAAATGTTCATGAATATGTTTCGGAAGAGATAGTTGTACCATACGTCTTCTTCTTTTCTTTCCTTTTTTCTCTAATCTCCTTTTGTTCGAGTTTTTTTTGGTATTTTCAATGTTTGGTATCAAATCAAAACATTTTCGATTAATCAGGAATTTTTATTGATTTTTGTATTGTCAATAATACAGAAAGTAGAATATTATGAATAATCTCTCTATTATAGTTTTTGGATTCCACCGGATTGGGATCCCGGCAATACTTCAAAATTGCCGGCTCCCAAATTTTGAAATCTAAGCCCCTGGATATATCCAATGGCTTAGATTAAGAGAAAGTGGGTGAGATAGATTAGAATAAGAGAAAGTAGGTTTAATATATTTAATGGCTTAAAATAAGAAGGGTTAAATACTAAATTAGTCCATGGGGTTTCATTACTTTATTTTTTCTCTCCTAAGGTTTCATTTTGATCACAAGAGGCCCTGTAGTTTGATAATAAACCAAGTTAATCCCCCGTCAGTTGACCGTTAGTTAACTTAACGGAATTTTACGTGGACCAATCAAATGTTAGCACGTGACAACTATTTAATTTTTAAAAAAAATAAAAAATAAAAAAAAAATTGTGGTTTCTAACCAAAAAAAATTTTGGCTGTTTCACCCCACGCCTGTTGTTGTAATGAAACCACCCCCAACCACCGCTAGTGGTTTACCACCCCTTTGGGCACCAAGGAGCCACCCAAAAATTTTTTTCCCTTTTTTTATTTATTTATTTATTTATTAAAAAATACATTTTTTAATTTAAAAAAAAAAAATTAAATAGGTGCCACGTGTTAATATTTGATTGGTCCACGTGAAATTTCATTAAGTCAACTGACGGAGGACTAACTTAGTCTATTATCAAAGCCACAAAGACCTTCTGTGATAAAAATGAAACCTTATGAAGAAAAAAATAAAGTAATAAAACCACATGGACTAATTTATATTTAACCCAAATAAGAAAAAGTCGGTGCATATTCTTGAGTCTTTCAAAAAGGGGCGTAAACAAATTTGAAATTCAAAATTGTTTCGCCCTATTTTGTTTGAGTCTTCCAAAACGAAAACACTTGTTCCCTCTCACCCTTCCTCTCCCCTCTCCCCTCTCCAAAAAATCTTGGTGCGGATTGAAGTTTACCGACTTGGCCACTGTTTGTGTGTGGAGGAAAGCAACCGGGGTGGTAGGGATCAGGACCCAATCTAGACCTTGTGTTCCTTTAACCGAATGGGTGAAGTTCGAAATTTTGTGCTTCTTTCTTTCTTTTTTATTTTTTATTTAACCGAATGGGGGAAGGGAAGAGTCTTGCTAATGTTTGGATAGGTTTTCTTTGGTTGTTTCTGGAATGGGAATTTTTTTTGAATGCTCTTGTGTTGGCTGAATGAGTGTAAGAGGGGTGTAATGGAGGAGTTTTTAATTTCCTCTTGAATTTTCGGTTGAGAAGGAAGCAACCAGTTAGGTGTTCATCAGAAGGGGTGAATTCGGAATGAGAAATTTTATGGGTTTGTGGGTAATCTTTGTGATCTTTGGCGTTGAGTGTAGTCATCTTTTATGGTGTTTGGTAGTTTCTCTGCTATAGGATTGGTTGGTGGTTTTGGGTGCCTGCAAGATTTGATGTTGTAGTCATCTTTTATGGTGTTGTGGTAAGGGACCCTTGACTCATTGTTGCCCAACTTTTTTTCCCAGATCTTTTCTAGTGGATTATCAGCAATAAGCCAATTACCCTAAGCAATCATGACTAAATGGTTGTGTTCCATTGCAGGGAGTTGCACCATTGATTTCTTAAATGCCAATTAGAGTAGCTATATCAAACACTTCTGGCTTTGGAGGAACATATGAACGCAAAGAGCTGGAGTCACTGTTCCGGCTCAGATAAAGGGAGTTAAAAGTGTCATCTGATGTAGACATTAAGAGAGTTACAAAAATCAGATATATGCAGAGATGTAGGAGATTTGCTGTTTTTTAGTTCACTAACTAATTTTTTTTCAAATATATATATATATATTTGAAAAATGTAAAAATACAGTGTTTTGATATTATGTTGCTATTGTTTGAAACTTTTTAGCCAAAATGAGAACTTGCAGATTATATTCATTTCTATTGGCAGGTGATGAAATTAAGATATTGATTTCGATTTTGCTTTAGAAGTCTGCATTCCAAGATGAATGTTGAGCTATATGTTCGGTTTTTGATTCTATCCTTTTTGAAATTTCAGTAGGATGAATGAAGTTTGATTAAGACAAAACAGAAATATGCCACTGTAGCAATATCCCAAACATCAATACAACCATCAAAAGCTATATGTCATCAATACAACCAAATATCAATACAATACATCAAAAGGAATATCCCAATTTCTACAAATGTCTACATTCAGATCAACGCCAACCAACCAAAAGCTCAAAAATCATAACCAGTGCCACCATCAAAGCCCTGAACATATTTAAACTTTTGAATAAATGTTGATCTAATATTATATCATAACAAATGTTCTAAATTCGAATCTTATCTTCATCATTCGCCCATCATTTCAACTAAATATTTTATTTTATAAAACTTTTAAGATAAACGGTAATTTAACAGTCCCATCTAACTGTCCAATGTAACACTTCTTTACTATTTTTTGTCTATGGAAATCTGGTTGTTGTATTTTTTTTTTTTTTTTTTTTTTTTACATGTCCACACACAAGAGGGGGAAAGTGAGATTCGAACTAGTGACCTCCGCTTCATAAGGCATGGTCCCTAACCGATTGAACTACTCATTGGGAACAATTTGGTTGTTGTATTTGATTTGATATGAATGTGAAAAAGAATGTAATAAATTCGATAGATGGAATTATTGAACCAAACTAATGTAGTTGTGATAAACTGGGCTAAATAACATAAATTAAAAATAATAAAATAATAAAAACTGGCCTAATTCGAGGATGGCCCAACCTCCATTCACCAAGAAGGCTAATACTGACTTAAATACACAAAATTGGCCCATAACAAATTTAACAGACTTTTCCTCCAATAGGCCATTCAGTTGCAATGAGCCCAACTAAGCCCACTCGCCATCTCATTGTCCACTTAGCCTTTTGGGTAAAAATTACTAATTTAGAGAGGAATATATTGTAATCATACTTTCCGTGAAACACTTAATTAATGACTTAAATCTTACATTTCCTTATATTTCCTTATATTTCTATATTATTTTCAAATGTATAAGTCAAAATTTTCTTTCTTCTGTTTTAACAATTTTTGTTTTGATAGATACTCAACAAGTTGAAAGTCTTTAATCTCCACAATTCCAAATATCTCACCAAGACACCAAACTTCTTACAAGTTCCAATTATGGAGATGCTAATACTTGAAGGTTGTACAAGTTTGGTTGAGCTTCACGAGTCCATTGGAAATCTAGAAAGACTTGTTTTGCTGAATTTAGAAGGATGCCAGAACTTAAGGAATCTTCTAAGAAGAACTTCTAACTTAAAATCTCTTGAAACTCTAAACTTGTCTGAATGCTTAAAACTTGATATGCTACCAGAGCAATTGGGGAATATGATGGCTCTAACGGAATTGCATGCAGACAGAACTGCTATTATGCAACTCCCTACCTCCTTTGGTCATTTGAAGAATCTCAAAACTGTGTCATTATCTAGATGTAAAGGACAATCTTCAAAATCTTGGTTATCACGGTTCTCATCGTGGATATCCCCAAAAAACTCCATTAATCCAACGCATTTGCTCCCGGCTTCCATTTATGGACTATGCTCTTTGAGAAGACTAGTTCTCAACGAGTGCAATCTGTTTGAAGATGGGATTCCAATTGATCATGGGAGTTTATCTTCACTCGGGGAGCTGGATTTAGGAAGAAACAATTTCCTTAATCTACCTCATTGCATCAGTCGCCTTCCTAAATTAACTACATTGTGGTTGACTAAGTTCAATCAATTTCAGAACTCCCCGCAAGTTTAACGAGCTTGCATGCAACTGACTGCACATCAATAGAAACACTCTCAATTCCGTCAAACCTGAAACGACCACCTATATGTTTCCTTACTAACTGTGAAATTAGTTGAGATTCAAGGCTTGGAGAGTTTGGAATTTGGACCATTAATTCACATGGAACGGTGCAACTATGATTGTAAGAGGAGTCTTCTTCAGGTTTCTCTCTCTCTCACTCTATGTGTGTGCATTTTTATGATATGAGCACTTTTTTTTCTTTTTCTTTTTTTTTGTAGTGTTTGTGCAAGCGTGATGAGGTTCGTGCCATTTTCCTCCCTGGTAGTGAGGTTCCAAATTGGTTCAGGCATCAGGGAATTGGATGCTCTATATCCTTTAAGGTACCTCCACTTTCAGAAGGTGAAATCCGGGGGCTGCTCGTTTGCGCTCTTTATGCAGCCAAGAAAGAATCCAATGCGATAACTTCTGCTCCTTTCATGAAAATCAGTAATAAAAGTAGAGGCCACGAAGATATTTTTAGGCCAACATTCTATGCCATCCCTATAACCTGTGAAGATCATTCCTGTGTCTGCCATATACCACTTAAAAGATATGAATTTGAGATGGAAAGTGGAGAGGAAATGGAGGTGTACACCATATCTCAGGAATACATTGAAGTGAAGAAGTGTGGAATTCATCTACTATTTGATGACTCAAATTTAAGAGATGATGGATATGTAAGTATGGATATGGTGTCTGCTAAGAGAGGTCGAGATGACAATGAGGCTGCAGGACCAAGCAATGATTGTTCTAATGATGAAGAAAAGTGCCCTAAAAGGTCCAGGATGGAGTCTGAAGCACAAGAATGAAAGGACTTTAATTGAAATGAACAAGTGCATTGCTGTAAGGACTTCACCACGTCTCATGTACGTCCATAGCTACTACTTATTAAGGTAATGGAAGGAGATGAAAGGAATAGAATAATCATTTAATCAATAACCTTCGTTTCTTGACATGGTCTCTTGATTCACTTCAGAAAAAAAAAAAGAAAAAAGAAAAAAAAAGAACATGGTCTCTTGATTGTACTACATACTTTTGGCTACTCTTGATTCACTTCTTGGAAGAATATATATTGAATTTTTTCGAAATTATTTTTTCGAAATTATGATTAACTTCAAATCGGGTTTATGTCAAGCTTAAAGACAGTCGGTTTTTAAGACATGCTTCAAACTAAAATTATGAGTTTAGTATACAACTTGAAAATCTGGTTTGAGCATAAAAAATATTAGGTTTTTTTTTTTTTTTTTAACATGTCCGCACGAGAGATAAATGGGGAGAGAAATTTGAACTAATGACATTTATTTCATGAAGAGTGGTTACTGGTTCCCAATTGATTCTTGAGGACAAAAAAATAAAAAAAAAATGTGTTAAGGCATGTTTAAACTCTCCAAGACCGTGGGTTTTTAAGACATGTTTCGAACTGAAATTACGAGTTTAAACTCCTCCTTTTCACATATTAAAAATAAACTTAAAAATCTGCTTCACTTAATTAGTAATCGCCTTTCGGGAGGATAATAGGGACGACCCATAATCTTGGGTGGCAAGAAGATAAAATTTAGAGAAATATTAGATATTATATTTTTATTTAGAGAAATAACCTTTACCAATCTTAAAAGAGACAGAAATATAGAAAAACTTTGTATTCATTTGCCATATTTGTACTTGATGGGTAAGATATTTTTGATTTTTAATGAAATATATA
>NC_081544.1:29132587-29134954 GCF_901000735.1 Corylus avellana | reverse complement strand
TTGGTGTATTGTTTGGGCCATTGGATAGGGTTGCCCCCAAACTATCTGCAAATCATTCAACGTGATGGATTATCTAACTTTGGAATCATATGAGAATATTAAATCACCCCTAATTTCAAAAGTTTAAGAGAATAAATAAATAGCAGATTTAATTATTTAAATTAAAATTCTAATACTCTCCTTTATGATTGGGCTCGCACTTCCCTCATCAAGTGAAACCAAATTCGTGGAATATTTAATTAAAATTGGTAAAACGATAAAGACAATGTTTAAATTCAAAACATTTACTCTAATAACACGTTAAATTATCACTAATTCAAAAGGCTCAAGTTGATAGTAAATTGTAAACTTAATTATACTTATTTCATATATGTTAGAAAATTTTAATTATACTAAACCATGCCAAATTAGTTTGAAATTTTTTTGATTGACGAAATCATAAATTAAATTTGGATTTAAAATATTTTTCGAGAAATTTTTGTTTAAATTTTCTCAATCCATTTCTGCTCAGCTTTAATTTTTATGAATTTTCCTCCATCATTTAAAAGAAAAAAAAAAAAAAAAGACAAATGCAGGAAAAAACACACAAGAGAGGTTAACATAATACCCATTTGCAATATTTTGAAGATCCCAGCCAGAATAGTTTGCAGCTTCAGTAAGTGCTACTCTCCACTTCTGCACTCTTTCCATCTCCGCCTGAAATCGCTCTTCATGACTTGAAAATGCTTTTGCAAAAGTTCCGGTTTGTTTTCGCACATCGGAGGGATTCACGTCATAAAATATTGGGAGAAGAGTTTGGCCTATGGTATTCTTACAATGCATGATCTCCACAAGCTCATCAAGACACCAACGAGAAGAAGCATAGTCTTTGGAGAAAACGACAATAGAAATCCTTGATCCGTTAATAGCTTTGAGCAATTCTGTAGAAATGTGCTCTCCTCTAGGAAGCTCTTCGTCGTCTCGGAAAGTGTGAATTCCGGCACGCACCAAGGCTGTGTAGAGATGATCGGTGAAGTTTTTACGAGTGTCTTCACCTCTAAAACTCAAGAAAACGTCGTGATTCCAACGAGATTTGGAAGGTGATGAAAGGGTTTGAGCGGCCATGGAGAAACAGGGCTTGTTGTGATCTTGAATGGAGGTTGACTGGACAACACAAGGGATCCAAGGGGGCTGGCGCTTCTGAGTTAATAGGAAGGGTGGTGGGGCCTGCATAGCGCGTGAAAGCAACGATATTTCTTCTCTTTAACGTACACTTGTGCCATTCCCTCTTATTCTCTTCATTTTACTTCTTTTTTTTTTTTTTTTTTTCTTCTTGCAAATCTTACATCTCCTCGAGGAAATATTGTCTTGCTCGGAAATAAAGAAAAAAAAACAAAAAAGTATTTAATAAATTGCCTGAATTAGAGAAATGCCAAAACTATAATAGAGAAATTATTCATAATATGTTGAAAATATAATGAAATATCAGAAAAAATATGAAGGCAAAAAGAATCTCATGCGAATTTTTATAAATAAATAAATAAAAAGAAGAAGTGAAGTTTATGTGGCTTTAACAAGTTTAAAACGCACTACTTGTGGTGCCTGTGGTCTCGTACATTGCTTTTTAAGGGTTGCGAACTGACGAAGCGGAAATCTCATCTAGTTCTCATTTTTCTCGAACCCTGTGTTGACATTAACTGTCTTTTTTCTTTTTCTTTTAAAGAAGTCCTATATATTTCATTAAAAATCAAAAATATCTTACCCATCAGGTACAAATATGGCAAATGAATACCAAGTTTTTCTATATTTCTATCTCTTTTAAGATTGGTAAAGGTTATTTCTCTAAATAAAAATATAATATCTAATATTTCTCTAAATTTTATCTTCTTGCCACCCCAGATTATGGGTCGTCCCTATTATCCTCCCAAAAGGCTTGATTACTAATTAAGTGAAGCAGATTTTTAAGTTTATTTTTATTTATTTATTTTTAATGTGTGAAAAGGAGGAGTTTAAACTCATAATTTCAGTTCGAAACATGTCTTAAAAATCCACGGTCTTGGAGAGTTTAAACATATATGCCTTAACACATTAATGTTTTTTTGTCCTCAAGAATCAGTTGGAAACCAGTAACCACGCTTCATGAAGTAAATGTCATTAGTTTAAATTTCTCTCACCATTTATCTCCCATGCAGACATGTTAAAAAAAAAAAAAAAAAAAAAAAACTAATATTTTTGATGCTCAGACCAGATTTTCAAGTTGTATACTAAACTCATAATTTTAGTTCGAAACATGTCTTAAAAATCGACAGTCTTTAAGCTTGACATAAACCCGATTTGAAGTTTATCATAATTTCTTAAAATAATTTCGAAAAAATTCAATATATATTC
>NC_081544.1:29116207-29132487 GCF_901000735.1 Corylus avellana | reverse complement strand
TATGGAAATTGAAAAGTGACATCGATCGTCATATATATGTTACCTCACCATATATGCTACAAAATATAATATTACTTGTGTATGTAAACAGACCAAAGGAAATATAAATAAATAAATAAATAAAATAAAATAAAGAAGGAACAAAACCCTTCAAGGATTCAAGCCTTAATTAGCAAATGTTTTCAGTCCTCCAATCTCATCCACAAAAGATTTAAGATTCTTATACGAAGAGCCACCTTCCTTGGAAGCTTCCCTAGCCAAATCCTTCCATTTCGTAGCATTCCTTCTCATTTCTTCCCCTTTCTGATCTCTAATTCTAATAACCAATTCCAAGCACCTCTTGATCTCATCACCTTCCACAATCCCATCCTCATTTGCAGTCACCCTCACTCCTGTCTTCCACGCGTGTTCGATCAACTTCGCATTTGTCCCTTGATCCGACCACATGGGGAACGCCACGACAGGCACCCCAGAAACCAAACTCTCCGAAGTTGAATCCCACCCACAATGTGTCACAAAACATCCCAACGAGGGGTGCAACAAAACCTCCACCTAAGAACACCATGGCACTATCATTCCATTTTCTTCCAATTCCTGGCCTCCGTACATCTCAATTTATCTTCTTCCTTCTCTTCTTCATTTTCCTTAGCTCTTATGACCCATAAGAAGGGGCAGTAAATCCAACAATCCGCGTGCAATCTCCTCGTTTCATTGCTTTGTTAACACCACCAAGCTCCCGAACGACACGTAAATAATGGATGATTCAGGCCTGGAATCGAGCCATTCGATGTAGTCCTTGGAGCTTTGGAAAAGATCCCCCCACAAAAGAAGTATCGGATGGATCTCTTCCATCCAAAAAAGTAGATGGAATCAACGGTCGAACCACAATCAAATTATATTCTTTGATCACTCTTAAGGCCTCGGCCTCTAGTGCATCAAAAGTATTCACTAGTATTCTGGGATTGTCTTGCCTTTCAAGTGCTTCAAATTGCTTTTGCAATGTTGGGGCTTGCAAAAGCATACATATTTGAAGCAAGCAAAAAGGAGGGAAGGTCACGGCAAGTGAGCAATGGCAGCCCCGGTAATTGTATCGAACATGAGGGGTCATTGCTGTTGTTTGTGATGACATCACCGTAACCATTGAAGTAGTAGTAGTATATGTTGAAAACTGTGGCGGGTTGAATCCAAAGAAGCGCCAATGGAAGGTGAAGTTCTCGAGCTATGTCGGCTGCCCAGGGGATGAGCTTTGTGCAAACTAAGCACGTGAAACTACGGCCCTTGTTTGCGGTGGAAAGAATAAGATCGGTGAGAGCTTGGGAGCTGCGGCGCTTGAGCTCGGACATGCAGTAGTACTGGTCCATGTCAAAATCGGGTTGAAACCCGTCGGAGAAGGTGGCGAAAGACAATCCATCAAGAGGAGGGGTCTTGTTCATGCGACGGTGGACGAAGACGGTGGTGGCGAAGGTGACACGTGCTCACAAATGAAGGAGACACTTGGCGAATTGGAGGGAAGGATTGATATGGCCTTGTGCGGGAAATGTTACGAGGAGGACGTGAGGATGCACCATGATGGATGGCTAAGCTTGGCGATCTGGTGTGGTAGGAATCCAATGTGGTGGACTTAAATTGAAGATTGGATCGTATGACGTTTGTGGTGACGATTTGGAGGAGGAGCTTTTGAATCTTTTATTTGTAATTTCTCGTTCGTATGACGAATTAATGGGTCAAACTTGCATGGATGGTCTTATTAGCATACTTATGATTATTAGTGATGACCATCAAGGACGGATTTAGGGGATAGGGAGTGGTCCTACCGCCCTAGTTCCCCCAAATTACAAGAAAAAAAAAAATTTAAGGTTTTTTTTTTTGTCAATCGGTCCCTCCCAAAAAAATTTTGATTCTTAGTCCCTTCCTAAATTTAAAGCTGGCTCAATCCCTGAATTGACCATAATGTCATAGTTAATGTTATATTTATTTATTTTTAATAGCTATTTAAAAAAAAAAAAAAAAAACTCATATCCACATCAACATATGTCATTGCTGATAAATATATATCAACGATGATAATGATGTATATATTTTGTAGGAATCATGTGCAATTAATATGATCATTTCGTATCTTATCACTAGTCACTTCTTGTCGTGTTAAAACCAAAAAATTATAGCTTTATTATTAATAATAATGTAAAAATAGTTGGTGAATGTGATTTATTATAATAATCTATTGGTGTGTATATATATATATATATTGTAGGAATCATGTTCAATTAATATGATCATTTCGTATCTTATCACGGGTCACTTCTTGTCGTGTTAAAACCAAAAAATTATAGCTTTATTATCCATAATAATGTAAAAGTAGTTGTGAGTGTGATTTATTATAATAATCTATATATATATATATATATATTGTAGGAATCATCTTCAATTAATATGATCATTTCGTATCTTATCACCGGTCACTTCTTGCCGTGTTAAAACCAAAAAATTATAGCTTTATTATTCATAATAATGTAAAAATAGTTGGTGAATGTGATTTATTATAATAATCTATATATATATTGCAGGAATCATGTTCAATTAATATGATCATTTCGTATCCTATCACCGGTCACTTCTTGCCGTGTTAAAACCAAAAAATTATAGCTTTATTATCCATAATAATGTAAAAATAGTTGGTGAATGTGATTTATTATAATAATCTATTGGTGTAGATTAACATCTCATCTTGAAATTATCATTGTTAATGTGATTGATGAAGTGTTTAATTTGTATACATATATTTATAATAATGCTTATATAATATAGGATAAAAATTTCTTTAAAATCAGTACGAAAGAAATATCCTCCAACTCATATAAAATAGTGTTAAGTTTCTATAAATATTTAAAATGCATATTAAATTCTTAATCTCATTAAATTTAATGTATCTTTTAAATGTTTATAGACACTTGACACTATTTATGGGTTAAAGGATATTTCCTCCGGACCAATTAGAAGGAAATTTCTACCCTGTAATATATTGGTCTAGCTCATGAAATCATAATCTATTGAAACATGCAAGAAAATGCTGCTCCCTATAACCCGGTAGTAATCAACAAATGTCAAACGGACAAAAGTAGTGGCCGGACCAATATGTTTAGAATTTGAGGAATGATAGAGACCCAACTTTTTTACCCAACAAAAGTCCAACTTTTACCTTATTTATTTTTAAAAAATAAAATAAAATAAAAAATGAAAAAAATGTTTGAAGCAACCCTATCTATTTTTTGTCTTTCTTTTATTTGGTATTTTTTTAAAAATGAAAATTGGTATTTTTTTCATAATAATGTCATTTTTTTAAGAAAATGTCATTATTATGAAGAAAAATACTATTTTTCATTTTTAAAAAAATATTAAATAAAAGAAAGGCAAAAAAATAGATAGGGTTGCTTCAGACATTTTTTCCATTTTTCATTTTGTTTTTTTTAGAAAAAAAATAAAGGGTAAAAGTTAGACTTTTGTTGGGTAAAAAAGTTGGGCCTTTAGCATTTCTCTTAGAATTTTACGTTTTGCTTTGCTTGCAAGCTACTGGAAAGATTAAAGCTAATTATTATATTGTCATTTGTTGAAATAATATTGTGACTTTCATTAATCATTCATGGGATGGAGGAATTTTTTCCATCTCATTAATTAATATCACAGATACAGTTAGGGGGGTTTTCCCCATCCAATCCCTATCTACAACTAGTTTTGATGCCCCCTTAGCTAAACCAAGAGCAGTAGCATTTGCATTTCGGTCGGTTGACATGAAGAAGATAACTCCTGGGCCCTTCTGAATTCTTCCGTAGCCTCACTATGCTATCAGGGTGAGCAAACACTAGTACTGCATCGTGGACAAAAGCATTCCTCCGGAACCATGTCTTCCTGGCTGTACGTATGAACGTAGTGAGAGTCTCCTAGCCGTACGTGATTTATTAGGACGTCCTCAGCCACATGAAGAAAGTCCGGTCCAATTAAGGTGACAAAATTTCTGAATGGATCTCTCACTCGATCCCCACACATCTCTCACAGAGGAGCAATCCCACAGTAGTATGTGATAATTAAATAGTTTCAGCTTCAAGAGTACACATGGGACATGAAGGGTCTGTTACTAGCTACTTTACGCTTGAGCAGCTTATCTTTTGTTGTGAGAAGGTTGTGGCACGCCCTCCACATCAAATTTTATTAATAGGGCCAAATCTAAGGATTATGTTTAAGGATTATATATATATATATATATAGTTGTAGGCTTGTCGATCTTACAAAGTTAAGGTCTTATATCGGTTTGTAAGTATTCCTAGTGTCTATAATCTCCGAATATCTTTTAATAGTGATTTTCGGAGTTTGACTGCCTCATAGAGATTTTACTTTTAGATCGATTTCTAAAAAGTTTCCTCTTCACCACAAAAATATTCGTGTCTACCTGCTTTATTGCGATAAATTGTGATAAACACATATTTAGAGTTGGCATAGCGTTTTACAATACTAATAAAAAAAGTAGCTGATTATAAGATAATTATTGACTTTCTGACCAAACAAGTAGACAGATATGACCTCAATTGGACAAGGTAAAATTTGTTCTCTTAAAGAAATATAACGATTTGAAAGTAAAAATTAACCTTTTGGATTTATATGAGCTTATAATAAGAAAAATTTAATAGTTAATTTTTACTGTCACATCATTATAATTGTATAACAGTTGTATAAGAGTCTATTAAATAACATATCTCATGTTCATTTAGTGTCATATTTCAGATATGTTATATCCCACAAAATACTCATAATCGATAAGTTTATCTCATATCATTTGTCATAATCAAAGTTTTTTCTCACGATGTAGGGATACATTAGTCATATGTGCGTAGAAATTTATGCAATCAATTATAGAAAATATTTCTATCATTTTTCAAGTCAAAAAGAAAAAAAGAAATGGGTAGCTTTACTTTAAACCTTTGAACTATCACGCAATTTGACAAGCCTCCCAAAACTTCAAAATCACTCAATTTGAGCCCCTGGAATTTTAATTTTAGTTAATATGAGCCCATCCGTCAGATTTTTAAAAATTAAAATTTTACTCTTAAATTTTTTAATTTTGCCCTCCAAACTCTGTTTACCCCTAAATTTTTTAATTTTACCTCCAAAACTCCAAATGCTAGTTCCACCCCTAGTTCTAGTTAATAACATTTTGAATAGTTTGTAATATAGAAATTGAAGAGTGACATCGTCATATGATACGTAACCATGCTACAGAATATAATAATACTTGTGTATGTAAACAGAACAAAGAAAAAAACAAAACAAAAAATAAAGAAGGAACAAAACCCTTCAAGGCTTCAAGCCTTAAGCAAATGTTTTCAGTCCTTCTCCAATCTCATCCACAAAAGATTTAAGATTCTCATAGGAAGAGCCACCTTCCTTGGAAGCCTTCCTAGCCAAATCCTTCCATTTCTTAGCATTCCTTCTCATTTCTTCCCCTTTCCGATCTCCAACTCCAATAACCAATTCCAAGCACCTCTTGATCTCATCAGCTTCAACAATTCCATCCTCATTTGCAGTCACCCTCACTCCCGTCTTCCACACGTCTTCGATCAGCTTTGCATTTGTCCCTTGATCCGACCACTGGGGAAACGCCACGACAGGCACCTCAGAAACCAAACTCTCCAAAGTTGAATTCCACCCACAATGCGTCACAAAGCATCCCAACGAGGGGTGCGACAAAACCTCCACCTGAGAACACCACGACACGATCATTCCCTTTTCTTCCAATTCCTCCTTATAGCTCAATTTATCTTCTTCCTTCTCTTCTTCATTTTCCTTAGCTCTTATGACCCACAAGAAGGGGCGGCCGGATTCCAATAATGCGCTTGCAATCTCCTCCTTTTGTTGCTTTGTTAACACCGTCAAGCTCCCAAACGACACGTAAATAACGGATGATTTGGGCTTGGAGTTGAGCCATTCGATGTAGTCCTTGGAGGTTTGGAAAAGATCCCCCCCAAAAGAAGTGTCGGATGGATCTCTTCCATCCAAAAAAGCAGATGGAATCAACGGTCCAACTGCAATCAAATTATATCCTTTGATCGCTCTTAAGGTCTCGGCCTCTAATGCATCGAAAGTATTCACTAGTATTCTGGGATTGTCTTGCCTTTCAAGTGCTTCAAATTGCTCTTGCAATGCTGGGACTGTCAAAGCATACATATTTGGAGCAAGCAAAAAGGACGGAAGGTCACGGCTAGCGAGCAATGGCAGCCCCGGTAATTTTATTGAGCATGAGGGGTCATTGTTGTTGTTCCTGATGACATCACCGTAACCATTGAAGTAGTAGTAGTATATGTTGAAAACCGTGGCAGGTTGAATCCAAAGAAGCGTTGATGGAAGGTGAAATTCACGAGCAACGTCGGCGGCCCAGGGGATGAATGTTGTGCAAACTAAGCACGTGAAACATCGGCCGTCGTTTGCGGTGGAAAGAATAAGATCGGTAAGAGCTTCGGAGCCGCAGCGCTTGAGCTCGGACGTGTAGTGGTCCATGTCAAAATCGGGTGGAACCCCGTCGTCGTAGCCGTCAGAGAAGGTGGCGAAGGACAATCCGTCAGGAGTAGGGGTCTTGGTGATGCAACGGTGGGCAAAGACGGTGGTGACGAAGGTGACACGTGCTCCCAAGAGAAGGAGACGCTTGGCGAATTGGAGGGAAGGATTGATATGGCCTTGCGCGGGAAATGTTACGAGGATGACTTGAGGATGCACCATGATGGATGGCTAAGCTTGGCGATCTGATGTTGTAGGAGTCCAATGTGTGTGGACTTAAATAGAAGATTGGATCAGTTCGATGGTATATACGATGAGTAGTGATATTTGGCCCACCGGCATGCTTGAATAGTAAGTACGATAGTGTTAAAATATTATTAATATTTGAACAGTAAAAAAATAATATTTTATTACCGACGTACTTACTGTTCAAGCACGCCGGTGGGCCAAATATCACTACTCATAACGTTTGTGGTGACGATTTGGAGGAGCCACCTTCGAATCTTTGATTTGTAGTTTCTCGTGAAAAGATTAGAATTTTATGTTTTACTTTGCTTGCAAGCTAGTGAAAAGATTAAATCTAATTATTATATTGTTAGGACAAAATGTCAAATGTAAGTGAGTGCGTACGTAGGTTAATGTACCCTTTTTTTTG
Organism: Corylus avellana; assembly: GCF_901000735.1. Taxonomy (NCBI): domain Eukaryota; kingdom Viridiplantae; phylum Streptophyta; class Magnoliopsida; order Fagales; family Betulaceae; genus Corylus; species Corylus avellana. Next base: position 29,125,289 of record NC_081544.1, on the reverse strand, counting down.
TTTTTTAATCGGTGAATGTTCTATTGTTGGCAATCACAAGTAAATGGTTAATAAACCGGGAAAAATATAAATAAATTAAAAATAAAAAACCCAACCTAACAGGCGTTTGTGAATTACAATATTGTTTAAAAAAATACTAAAATAGCACACTAAACTATCAAAATGTATCAAAAATACAACTTATTTTTTTTATCTTTATACATAAAAAGAGCCAATGCGCAACACAAAACAATGAATTTTGTTCGATATTGAAATTCCCTTTAGCCCTTCAATTGTTCGTCGAGACTCTCGATGACTTAACGAGGAATCACGTACTTAAAAAAAAAAAAAAAAGAAAGAAGGAATCACGTGTAATTTTGTCATGCCGCATTGGACAATATTTTGTTTGGGTGATGAAATGAATCTACCAACTCTATCACAGGGGTGGCAGTTGATAGGGGTGCAAAAGCGGACGGTTAAAAATCGTTCGCTAACCGCTATAACCGTCAACCGCCTAATCGTCTAACCGCATTACTAACCGTCTAATCGCTATAACCGCCTAGCGGTTATTGGTTCTACCAACTCTATCAGTCTATTAGCTGGATTTCCAGCAAAAAATTCGGTTTGTCCTCATTTCTCTTATCTCTTTCGATCTCTTTTTCCCAAATTTCCCTTAATCTACGAAACTCAATACCTCACTCTTTTTTTCTTCACACTTCTTCGACAGAAAAAGAACAAAAAAATGGATTTGCTATCTTGAAAATTTTCTCTCAAATTTTCTCTCAAAATTCCTCTCAATTTTCTCATTCTCTAACACCCAAACCGAATGACGATTTCTTCTACCAATACCGTTTCTTATTAACCGTTTCAGTCTCAAATAAGCTATTATAACTGCGAGCGGAGAGAAACAGAGAGAGAAGACGAGTCCGAGAGATCGAGTTTTCGGGTTTGGGCTGTTGATGGCTATGGGTGCCCTTCCGTAGGAGACAAAGTAAGAATTTTTCTCTTTTAATTGGTCTGATTTGGGATTTTAATTTAGGGGGGATTTCCATTGAAGTTTAAATTTTTGCTTCGAATCGGTTCTTATAGCTGAGATTTTCCATACTTTTTTTTTTTTTGAGTAAATTTATGTGATTGCAAGCAGTTTTGGAAAGCAGGGGATTATGAGATCACCGACAGAGGCGATGCTGCTTCGACTTCTGGTAATTGTTAGAGCATGCGTTGTTTTTCTTTAATAATTATTCCTTCTTGTCTTTTCTTTCTTCCTTTGTTTTCTTTTCGTTTTTACTGTTTGCATGTCTGTGGTAGGATAAACGTTTAGTGCTTCTTCCTTTTCATGTTGTTACCGCACGTGGAACTACCAACCAAAAAAAAGAAAAAAGAAAAAGAAGATACTTGGAACTGTTTGATTGTTTTTCTTTTACCATTCTTTGTAGTGGATTGTCTTACCGCTCAATGAATATGAGCGGGTATTGGAATTAATAAGGAGCCAGTAAATGACAATATATGCACAAATCAAATCTCTTGCATTGTGATTATTTTTCAATTTAAATTTGTGTTTCTTTATCAAAAAATTAGGTCTTGGCATTCTGCATTATAAATGTTCATAAATTCTACAAGTCATATGGAGTTACAAATTATTGTTTTTCTAATTATTATGGTTTTTAGTTTCTTGTAATTTATGTTTAGTTCACATGTTTCAGTTAGTTTATACAACCCGTTTGTTCTTTGTTTGAATTTTTAATGGGAATTTGACAAAGTTGAGAATTTTATCATCGTATATGGTTGAATTGTGTGGAAGTGAACTGTTGTGGAATTAGTGTATGTGATTTACTACTTTTAATAATGCGAACATGAATGAATACTAAAAGTTTTTTTTTTATTTATTTTTATTATCATTTAGTCTAATATGTTATAGATCTAGAGGTTCTGATGATAATTGGGTTTTTATAGAAAGTCATTTCAAAATATATTTAGCTTTTTATATATAGAAAGTAATAATTAATCAATAGCCATATGACTAAAAGAACGTCTATATGCATATCTTTCCTAAAGCATTGGTCAATCTCTGCTATTTTATAGGTTGGTTTTGAATTACTTTTCTATGGTCGAATATATTACCGAGATTGCTAAGCACAAAAATGATAATAGTCTTGAAGTTGTCTGGCAGGTTCCAAAAGCCTTCATTCATCTGTTCTGGATTTTACTCGGCAGTTTTAGAATTCCCCTAAAGTGAATTATCATGCTGGAGATAATTCCTCAAACTATGGATTTGGTTATTTTAGTCTTGTTACTTTATTGCATTTGCATTATTGCTGAATTTTTGTTAGTTTTCTTCTTAAATTGTGCAGATCGTTGCTGGTGCAATCCTTGAGAATTATGAGCCTCCACCGGGTGGGTTCTACTTTGAAGTCCATGATAATTCCCCAATGGTTCAAGTAATAATAATTAAAACTTTTAAATTTGCTATTAGCATTTTGAGTATCTGCTTGCCTGCAAACTTAAAATTTCATTTTGTTTTACAATGAAGGATGACATTAATTTTTTATTACAGTATTCAAGCCTGAGTTAATGACTTTGTTGCTGCTGCAGTATCGCATGGAAATGGTGAAAGCTATTCACAATACATGTAAGGAATTTTTTAATGTGCTTAATTTCCCACTGTGCAATCTTTTTTAAACCTTTATGTTTTGGCGGAATTGATTATAAAACATTGTTAGTAATTTTATAAACGTTAAACATAGAAATAAACGTTATTCGTCAGAAAACATAAAAAATAAACATGATATTTGACAAAGTTTCTAGCAAGTTAGATGATTTGGACATGCAGAGGACTGCTGAAAGTTGATATTGGATTATAAATTTTTAGGAACTCATGGCTTACCGTGGTTGTGGATTTTGTCAAGTAGTTGTTGTAAAGCTATGTAGATGCTTTACTGATGTTTGTTGAGTTTCTTTTCTTTTCACCACGTACTATATTTGTCCATTTATCACTATATGGTAAAGGATTTATATACCATGATTTCCTCATGACCCTTTAAATGCCTATCACTCCTTGGCATGTTGATTTAGCAGATTGAGGTGTTCTATCTTGCCATGAAACTCTACATCTGGTCAAGGAAAAATGGTGATAAGTTTGATTAAATAGTGCAGGGATGATTTGTATTTCATGGAACTGGAAATTATGGGGACTTTTTTTGCTGAAGTCATGTGCCATTTAATTTTTTTTTATGGTTGTTCATCATTGGAACATTCTATATAGATCATGGTTCTGCTTCTTGCTTACCATAGTCTGGTATTAAGTTGCAATTGCTTACATGTCCGGTTGATTTTTTCTTTAGTGCCTTTGATCATTGTTCTCTTTTCTTGTTTAATGATGCATGTTGGTTGTAGTTTGCTAGGGTAAGGAATGCATTGGCCTTTGCTACGCACAAATTTTTCCAAGAGCATGGATTTGTTTGGGTCTCAAGTCCTATTGTTACAGCTTCATATTGTGAAGGCGCAGGTGAACAGTTATGTGTGACTACTTTGGTATGCGTTGTGGATCAAAATAGTTTCTTCTAAATAATGTTAAATGTTTATTACATTTTGTGTTTCGTAAGGTAATATAAATTGTGCTTTCTAATCTGAACTTGATGTCTTCTACATAGTTGAATAAATAAAACGTTATCTATACTTTAGCTATTCTTGGTATCCCCTCCCTCTTTTGTTTCTCATGATAGGTATTGACATAATCCATGTTTGTCAAGTGGTCAGTTGCTTATTTTAAACTTGATATTGTGTTACTTGCTGCCTTGTTTACTGGTTTTCTGTTGTCTTTTTCTGTACACATTGTTCTAACATTTTAATATATAATTAGAGATATGAATAAAATGCCGTAGTGCAAGGTATGATTTGAGTCTATTGTATGGAAGGGCATTAGCTATTAACACTGCAGTTCATCCTTGTAAAATGCTGCCATTGCATTTAGTTGTACTGTAGACCTCTTTATGCTTCTATAAAACCTAAAATTATTTCTTAATTAACAGATACAAAGCTCTGGCTAAGCTGTTGATTCTCCTTTGGATGCCATTCCGAAGACTAAGGATGGGTTAATTGACTGGTCATAGGTGAGTCATTCCCTTGCACACTATTTTTTAAGTTACTTGTACAGAGCAAATCAGATCATGTTGGCATGTGATTTCCAATTCATAGTAGTATTATGTATCGTAACCATCTGAAAACATCATGCTTGAATATTCATTGAGAACTAATTATGTTATATCATGTATTATGGTTAAAGGACCTTGTGGTGTTGAATAGTGCCTGGTGTTGTTTTTAAGATTGGGATAAGTTTGATGAGCATTCAATCATATAAACCTTCAATATATGTTCATTATCAGTTTCATCTTATAGATGGTAAATTATAATGCCTCATTGATGATATCTACTCAGAAACTGAAGCTTCAATGTTCTATTCAGTGCAATTTGTTTTGGTAATTTTGGGTTTGATGTTTGATGTGTTTGGTGTTGTGTACTACTCTTTAACAGCTAGAAATGAAATTCATTGTAAATATATTTGTTAAGACAAATGCAATTTTTTTTTCCAAACCCTCTAGAAGCAATATACTTTACACTTCTGTAGGATCTCCTTCAATATAACCATGAATGTAAGTTAAATATAAGCTAAACCAAAAAACATTAAACCATCTTATTGTTGTTTCCCTTCTTTTTTTCTCCTTATTTTCATGATTCATCAAATCTATATTACTATTATTCTCCTGTAAATAGGAGGGCATTACTAATATACAAAGCCTTGGAAGGCTTTCTTCATAGCAAGAATTTATTATTCGGCTAAGAGCTACATTGATTGATGGATGTGGAGGACAACGTCAAAGATTCAACATTATTACTGTTCAAAATCCACCAAACGAAGATGAATCAATTTTTACTACCCAATACTTCGTAGCTTCATCTACTCCTTTAACCAACTAAATTGTAAAGTGATGTACTTTGAAACGAGTTTTAGTATTAGGTAGTCATGCAAGATGAAGACAAACAAATGTAAATTAACTCATTTTCGTTTTTTTTTTTTTTGGTACATCATTTTTTTTTTATAATATAATATGTGCATATAAATTATAATATTAACAATTATAATGATACATAACAGTAAACATGGGTTATTTAAATTAACTCTTTCGTTATATATATATACTCAATTTTATAGTTTTATTTATAAAAGATTCAATGTATACTTGTTCAATAATTTGTAGATTAAATTAAATTTCTAATATAATATATGTATGATGTTAGAATTATAGTGTTAACAATTACAGTGATTCATAACAATTAGAAGGGTGTAAATATAATTTTCTAAAAATAAATAAGAAGTTTCTTGTCCTTTACTTTGTATCACTTTAGGCACAGCCTACTTAAGAAATGCCTGGTCTTATATAAAAATTATATCACTTCTAATTTATTGCAAAGCGGCTGCCATGTTTGACTAGGCAAGAGTTTAAACTAATTACAGACTCTTGTCTTCTTTGTATCTTCATTTTAAAATTACCATTATGGGACTTGGTTAGCTAAAAACATCTCTCTTTTGAAAAGTAATAAATCTATTTCTCCACTAAGCTCAAATAAACAAGTAGGTACTATCAACATATGTCCCCAAGAGGTAGCTTAATCGATTAGGATCACGCCTAATAAAGCAAAAGTCACTAGTTCGAATTATCTCCATTTTCTTGTGTGGACATATCAAAAAAAAAAAAAAGGAACGATCAACATATATTATACTAAACCATAAGAAAAGAGAGATTAAATTAACAACCTACCCTTGCATACGTGTCAGAAAGTTTTTCTCAAATTGAGATATGATCATTAAAATCATTTTACGCCGAAACAAACAGTGTCTAATACAATTTTAATTTCGTATTTAAGTTGGATTAATAATAAGACCACAAGGGAAGAACGAAGGAGTTGGCATTTGAGCTTAGTTGGACTCAGTGCAAGCCTGTTTGGAACTGTGTTTGAGAAATAGAGTTTTTAAGTAAAAAAAAAATCTTTTTGGCAAAAGCTGTGATTGTCTGTTCTCTTAAAGAAGTATAATGATTTGAAAGTAAAAAATTAGTCTTTGGATCAATATGAACTTATAATAAGAAAAATTTAATAGTTAATTGTTACTGTCACATTATTATAATTGTATAACAATTATATAAGAGTTTACTAAATACCATATAGCGCGTTCATATAGTGTCGTGATTCAGATATGTTATATCTCACAAAATACTCATAATTGATAAGTTTATCTCATATCATTTGTCATAATCTAAGTTACTTGTCACGGTGTAACATTTGACTAATGTGTGCCTAACATTTCAAAAAATCTTAGAAATTCATGCAATCAATTATAGAAAAGATTCCTATCATTTTTAAAGTCAAAAAGAAAATAGAAATTAGTGCCTCGTTTATCCACTAATAAAGCCACTGCCAATTGTATGATCAGCAACTGAACACTAACCAAAGAAGAGACAGAAACCGCCATGAACAGCCGCCACTTCCTTCTCATATCCCGTGCTGCCCAAGGCCATATCAACCCAACCCTCGAACTAGCCAAGCGCCTCATACGCGCTGGTGCACGTGTCACCTTCGCCACCACCGTCCGCGGCCTCGGACAAATAAAAGCCTTCCCTTCCCTCGACGGCTTATCCTATGCGTCTTTCTCCGACGGCTTCGATGACGGAATCAAGCCCACCGACGACCCCAACCACATCATGTCCGAGTTCAAGCGGGTCGGGTCACAAACACTCACCAACCTGATTCTACGCCTCTCAGACGAGCAGCATCGGGTCAACTTCTTAATCTACACCCTCCTCCTCCCATGGGCCGCCGACGTGGCGCGTGACATCGGCATACCTTCCGCTTTTCTGTGCATCCAATCCACCGCAGCGTTTGCCATCTACCATCATTACTTCAATGGCCGAAACGGTATGCATCAGATCTATAATTCTAACCCTCCAAATTCTGTACAATTACAGGGTTTGCCACCCTTTGCATCCACCGACCTTCCTTCGTTTCTCTTACCAACCAGTCCGCACGCTTCAGTCACCCCCACCTTTCAAGAACACATCCGGACCCTGGAAAAAGATGCGAACCCATGCGTGCTTCTGAACACCTTTGATGCTCTGGAAGAAGAAGCAATCAAAACCGTCGATAATATGAATCTGACAACAATCGGACCGTTGATTCCCGATTCGTCGTTTGGATGTGACTTGTTTGAGCGCTCTAAGGACTATCTTCAATGGCTGAGCTCAAAGCCAACTCACTCTGTCATTTACGTGTCTTTTGGGAGCATGGTTGTGATGCAAAGGAAGCAAATGGATGAGATTTTGCACGGGCTAGTTGAGAGCGGCCGTCCATTCTTGTGGGTTATCCGATCTACGGAGAATGGAAGAGAAGAAGCAGAGGATCTGATAAAGAACAAGTCGGAGGAGGAAGAAGAACAGGGGTTAATAGTGCCATGGTGCTCGCAGGTGGAGGTGCTCTGTCACAATTCAGTGGGGTGTTGCGTGACGCATTGCGGGTGGAACTCGACATTGGAGTGCATGGCGGCCGGAGTGCCGGTGGTGGCATGTCCGCATTTTTCGGACCAGACAACAAATGCGAAGCTGGTGGAGGAGGTGTGGGGGACTGGAATTAAAGCGAGAGTGAATGAAGAGGGGATCGTGGAGAGGGAAGAGATGAAGAAGTGCGTGGAGATGATAATGGGAGGTGGAGGGAAAGGGGAAGAGATAAGGAGGAATGTCGAGAGATGGAAAAGTTTGGCTGTGCAGGCTGGGAAGGACGGTGGTTCTTCACAGGAGCATCTCAAGCTTTTCTTGGAAAAGTTAAGCTAGAATAATGGACGCCATTCTGATGCGTAAATTAGGCTGTGAGATCTCAAGCACTTTATTGTATGTTTTTTTTTTTTTAAGAATATAATGGATGAGTAGGTACAAAATTGGATGTCCCGAGACGTACTTCAATCGTCTGAAAACCACGTCTCAGGAAGCGATGGTCACTAGTTCGAATCTCCCTCCCTCTCTTGTGTGGACATGTCAAAAGGTACAAAATCAGATCAAATGACCAATTCTTTAAAAGGAGCGGCAAAATTGTTCAAAAAAAAAAAAAGTAAAATGACAATTTTACTTTTATTGTTAAAGGAACGGGTTTCTCTCCATTTAAATTATCTAATTCATTTGAACCGAAGGGAATCTGGATAGCCCAATATTGATGTTCCTCGACTAATATATATATATATATAATTTTATTTTTCAGATATCTTGGTAGCTGGATAGGTTTAAAGGGTTTTTTCTTTTTTTCTTTTTTTGTTAGCACTCTCGATTAAAGGCCATTATCAGCTTTGTTACATCCTTTTCTTTTGAGGTCTCCTTTCAAAGCAGTGAGATGCTAGAAGTCGGTCTAAATTGGGTTTCTCAATTACTTTGCTTGTATTTGATTATGCAATTATTTTTTTGGGTTTTTGTTGTTGATTTGCTTGTATTTCACTCATAGGGAACCAATAATCTAATGCTTCTTTCTAATACGTGCGCAAATTAGACAATCAAAACAAGTTGCCCATAAGTAAATCAAGGCTCATTTGATTGTTTTATAGGCCGGGCTTGGTTTAATTGAGCCGGCCTAATGATTAAATCAAGCCTCAATATGCAATTTCTAGCCTGGCCCACTTAAATTTTGAGACCTAAGCCTAAGACCAGATTAAAACATCAAGCCCAGGCCTGTCGCATGCTGGCCCTAGATGGCTAGATGCTAATATCTCTCAGGGTGGAAAAGCTTTCAATAGTTGTCCTTCCAAATTTAGTAGAAACTTAGAGAGAGGCTTTTGACATTTTTTTCCAATTATAGTTTTCCTCAAAAACCCTTTAATAACAATCAAAAGGCAAATAGACATTAGTAAGGGAGCTCCAACTTGATCAATGGGCAAACCAAAGAGAGGCTTCGTCTAAAGATCGATGAATAGATGGATAGAGACTAACATGATATCAGAGCAGATGTTTTGAGTTTGAACCCTAATTCTTCAATTTTTCCTCCATTTACTATAAAATATTTCACATGTCGTTTA